>NW_028263379.1:1787500-2065000 GCF_051168715.1 Poecilia mexicana | reverse complement strand
CATGCTCACAGTAACTGGTTTAATAGGAAGTCACACTTGAGAGATTTTTAATATTAATAAAGTTAATGTGTAAACTCGACTTCCACGCCTCAACCACCCTTCTAATCACCCGGCACGTTCAGTTATTGTTGCTTCACCATGCAAGACGTTTACAGGTGAAATTACAAAGCTACTGTATAAGCAAAAATCCAGGCCAAAACAGAATTAGCATTTATGAATCTAACTTTGTAATGTTGTGAACTAAAATGTCAGTGAAATCCGTGCTTGCACATCCTTTGAAACAAATTGTATTTTTGACTGAGCTTGGCTCCAGCTGGTTAAGATAGAAAGCAGAAATATCAATAAAGTTATCTAAAAAAGCCAAGTTTACATTTCAATATGGCGGCCTTGCTTGGCTTGGACGCTGCTAGCCTTCTAATGTGTTGACTTGTACTTTGTTTGTTTTTGCCTCCTATGCTTTTATATTATGGGGGACATTTTCTGCCATAATCCAAGAGCACACATTTTTCAGTCTGAAAGCAGGATTTTATGTCTTTTGTTCTCAAAACTTTTAATACTTGTGCTTACGTTTTCAGTTTGAAAGCAGGACTTCATGTCTTTCTTCTCAAAACTTGTAATGCAAATCTCAGCTTGCAAATCATTTTCTGCTCAGGTTTGGAACAAAAAAGTACCGTCGTCGTACAAATGCACCCAGTAGAATAACACTTTCATTCTATTGGGTGAGAGGTTGCCAGGAGAGCTTTATTTATTTATTTATTTATTTTGGTTCTAAGCGCAAGCAGGAAATGATTGGCAAGCAAGCAGAGAGGTTTGCAAGTGGAGATTTGATCCAAGCAGAGACAAGTTTTGAGCGTGACGAGGAAGGTTTGAGAAAGCACAGAGTATTTGAAGGTGAGCAGGAGTTTTGAGTTTAAATTAGAAGTTTTGAAAAGAAAGACATTAAGTCCTGATTTCAAGAAATCATTACTGAGATAAATTTGTTATAAAGGTGAGGAAACACTGTTCTTATCTATCGATTCAGTATATTTATCATACACACATTAGGCTGTTGTTGATGTGCTATTAGCTAGCTGCTAGCTAACGACTTTGCTAGCAAAGCAAGATAACTAAAAAGCCTCTTCCCTGTATCGTCAATGATAGTCATTCTTCAGTATCGCTTGTGCAATAGGGGCACATCGCCCGTCCAAAACCGATCATCTCCATAATGGACATATGTCTTCTAATTTCCTTTGCTACATCATGTACATTGCAATTTTTCTAGCATTAGGTAAATGTATTTTGAAGAAGAATAGCACTTAAATAAAAGTCCAACAAGGATATTCATTTAGACTTAAAAATAACTCACCCTGAATTACCAGGATATATAAAATGTATGCAATAAAAGTGTGTCATTAACAAAGGGGGAAAAACTCAATCCAGACTTTAAGTAAGTTTAGGGGCTGGTTCGCAGAGTATGAAGTAAATTTTTTCCTCAATGAAGAAAAAAAAAAAAACTAACCTCAGTTAAGTAAAATAAAATTATAATCAAAACTTTTGGAATTGTAATGATTTCTTTTTAAAAAACAAAACTTTTTTTTAAAACTTTTTTTTTAAATTAAATAACTCATTTTTGTCTCGTGAACTTAAAAAGTTATTTGCCAAACAGACTTTTATTTGCACACATCAGAAATCTTTTGTTGTGATTTTAGGCCCTGCCCACGACGTCATGTGAGAATCACAAGCAAAACTTTGAGTCACAAACAAAAACTTAGAATAGCAAGAAAAGATTTCTGACATGCGCAAATAAGTTTGTTTTGCAAATAATTTTTTCACTTCATGAGACAAAAATGTGATTTTAATTTTAAAGAAGTTTTTTAAAGCTAAACTCAGCAGGCTTTTCTCATGGTGACATGCATTAACAATTCAATTTTTGCTCTTGTATTTTTCTTTTTTCTGCAGTTCCACATTAAAGTTTGATGCAGCTCTGCTTTCCTGAATGAACCATCTTCATCTCCACTGCAAGTGTAGCAAACAGGCAGCTCTTTTTTATAGATTACAGTCCACTAAAAGGTTGCATTGTGCCCTTGTTTATATTTTTAATAGTGTAATTCTGTAAAGACAAAATATGTCTGGTGGTCTAGCTCTGATTTACATATCTTGCTAATTTGCGGGTTTCAATATTGCAATACTTTCCTATAACAAAATAGACCTGCAGAAAGAAATTACTAATAAAATATCTTACATATGCGTAGTTGTATGCTCTATATAAAGATTTTCCTTAACTTTGATTGTATATATCACAATTTTGTAATTTGTCATTGTTTATTAATCTCTGAAAGCTGTGAGGCTTTGTTAATATTCTGTCTTAAAATGCGGTTAGATGTGCCCTTTTTTTGTTGAGCACCTGCCCCTTTAGTGGTCTCTGCACTTCCCTGGAGCTCTGTTAGGTTAAAGCTCATCTTCTGAAGTTGGGATATTTTTCCTCCAACAGGATCCAGAGGAATCACCTCAAACCAGATGTTGGACTGGATTTTATTTCAATGTCATTTGTGAATGTTAGAGCCTCATTTTCAACAGTGGAGCTGTAAAGGTTGAAAAAGTAATCATTTTGGAGAAAGCCTAATCAAAATCAATATTTCCACTAAATAAGAGGCAAAAAAAATTGTTTGATAAAGTAAAAGCCTCTCAGACTCTGAGCCTGTCAGCACTAAACTATTTGTTTATATTAGACAATGAATTTGATTTCGCATAATTATCGCAGAAGCCATTTGTTAGTTAAATACTTAATGAAACATATTTACCGTGTTTGATGTTTGTTGTAAATAACGTATAGTCACCGTGAGGGACCAGACTCAAACAAGGACAAAAAATGTTCAAAGTAGAAAAAGTCTCGGTTTTATTTCTTCAAAAAATTGTTGACAAAGCATAAATTTTTAAAGCAAGAATAAATCAAAGAATAAATAACAAATTTAGATCCTAATTAACTGAGGTCAACTGAACTCTAACTAAACACAAACAAAACTGACCTACCAAACAAAGAACAAAGTCTGCTTAAATAGGGGTGGAGTAACCCAAATCTACCACTTGAGGGAGGTCTGATCTAACAAAAGAACAAATAAATACAAAATTAACTAAAACATTCTATAAACAAATAAAGCAAAACTAACTTTAACTTAGCAAACAATAAGTGAATATTTAAGTGACAAAATTAAATAAAAAACTTGAAGTCTCCCTCTTCAGTCTTTCAGAAATTTGTAGATGGTTTGCCCCAGGTTCCTCCACCAGCTGGTTCCTATAAGTGGCACCTCAAACAATAACAAGTATAAATGAACCATTCAGACAGACATTAACTAAAGTGTGCACCCATTAGAAAATATATGTATAAATGAAATAACAAACTATACTAATAAAGAAATATATACTAACACCAGTGTTGTGGTACTCGAACTTGGTCTTGGTCTCGAGACCGGTCTTAAGACCATTTTTTGATGGTCTCGGTCTCGTCTCGGACTCGACCGCATTTGGTCTCGGTCTTGTCTCGGTCTCAGGCTCTGAGGACTCGGCATTTTATTTCAAGACCAGTCGAGACCGCAACTGTGAAAATATCACTAAACGTACAGCATACTGTCCAGTTTATTTGTTAACATCTTTGTTTTCAGTGGATGCAAAAAGCACCGATTAAAATCCAAGCAACTACGCATGATTCTATGTTGCTGATTAAATGAAATCTTATAGTAATGACGTGTCTGACAGATATAGCCGGTGTTCTATCAGATAGCCAGCGTACCATGCCAGCGCATGCGCATTAAGAAGTCCGACCGTCAGTGGAGTTGTCAGTATACACAACAAGTTATCACGAAAATAAGTAATTAAATTGTTTATAATATGACATAATATGATAACTAGATAGATATACATGCGTTGTTGTGGTTTCAAAGTGTATTTAAAGTAGGTATGGCTGCAGCTGGATGCCATACAACTATTAATAACCAAGTGTATGATGATCTACGTCATGATTCTATGTTGCTGATTAAATAAAATCATATGGTAATGACAGCGTATGCATGTCCAAGCTAAGCATACAACTATCTGACAACGTATGCTGATCTGACAGAACACCGTGAGTTCGTGTTAAGCATATGACGATCTGACCTGACAGAACACCCGTTCTTTGTTCTTATAATGCTCTGTGTACACTGCATCATTATTTTATTTAATTATGTACGTTGATATTTAAATTAACAAATAACTAAAACACAAGAACGAAAGAGCACGCAGAGCATGCACATTGCTCTTTGATTGTTTTTGTTCAAAGTGGCTGTGGTTGTTGGGTCATTAATTTGAACACGTTTTGTTGATTTTGTTGTTGTTCTTTAATAAAGTTACGAACGTTTAAAGCGAGTCAGAGGAGGACGTACTGGTCTCAGCGTCCTGGCGGCGTTCAGTTTGTCACCTAAAGCTGAGATCGACTCAAAACCTTCCGCGATCGACATATTGCACCGCTGTTCTAGCAAAGCACGAACAGTTCAGAAACAATTTGAAATGGGAAAAAAAATATTTATTAAGTTGTGTTTTAGATTGTTCTTGAAAAACTAATCAGTCACGGCTAATTAGTGGGTGAACTCACGGCTGCACAGTGAACCCAATGATTTTTTTACAGCTGACAGCCGCTCCACTCTCTTGCAGGTACTGTGTACCCCCGCTAAATCTTTTAGGGGTACGCAGTACCCTACCGTACCCTCTTACTTTCACCCCTGTTTATATGTGCTTAAGTGCCGAGGGTTTTTTTTTCTTCATCTCAAGCTCTGCCCTGCAAAGAGCAGAGTGTGAGACAGGCTGTTTTTTTCCTCTCCTTACCTGATGTTTTTTCTCTTATTTTTCCTATTTCAGCCAACTATCCTCCCGCTCCATTACACCCCCTCCCTCCCCTCGCCCCCGTGTTGTTGTGTGATGGATGGTTGTAACTGAAACTGCAATTTCGTTGTCTTTCTGACAATGGCAATAAATTCTTCTGATTCTGATTCTGAATTCGTGGGGGGTTTTAATATTCATATTGATGATGTCCCATCGAAATCATCTGCTGATTACTGAATTGTAAAGATATCAGCCAGGAATATCTTTACAACCCAGAGTGATGTAAATTTTGACATAAATGGATTTTCCAAACAGATAATAACCCTGAGGATAAAACAAAGTGGTTACAAAGTAGCTGAAGGACAACAGGGCCAGTGTTTTGGTGTGGCCATCATAAAGGCCTGATCTCAGTCTGAGATAAATTGTGGGCAGATCTGAAAGGTGTGTGTGAGAAAATTGTTCTACAAACCTGAGTCAGACGAGTTCTGTCAGGAGGAATGGGCCAAAATTCCAGCAAACTGTTGTGAGAAGCTCGTGTTTGGACAGCCGAAACATTTGACCCAAGTTGCACAGTTTAAATGCAGCTCTACCAAATACTGAGGATACGTTTGTGGACCTCTGGTAAAAACCAGCCACTTGTTTGAGAAATGATGGCTTGCTGGAGGAGTGAACTCTGTTGAAGTTTTAACAATTGGATCTGATTTTATCCAATCACTAACTGTTGGCACTGATGTATGTAATGCATAATCTCGTTTGTGAAGGAAGCTAGGCTATGAAGCGCAAAGAGAGAAGTGCCAAGCCAAACAGGATGACTGCTAATGAGAGCTACAGGTTACCGTTAACAGCAATGAATAGTCTGCTACATTCCTCTTGATCCAACGTAAATAGCTAAATATCTGGAAGTGTGACCAACACAGACTGAATGGCTTCCTTCACTTCCTCCACTGTCACTGCTAAAACTACAGACAGACTACAATTCTAAAACAGACCAGAAAATCAAAAACATTGTTCAACATTCTTCCTTCTGTTTGCTGATTAGACAGGATGAAATACATCCTGAGAAATCAAGCTCAATGGGTGAAATCCCAGGCAGAAAACTGAAGGGAAATGAGAATTGAGCAGAATTTCATCGGAAGGCGACAGTCAGGCAAGTGTTTCTTCTACATTTGAAGAAAAACTAGAAAACTTCCCTCACTTTTTATCCTGATATTTCTGGCCTCTGAAAGCAGACTATTCTGCACATTATGTTGATGGCCTCCTCTTCTAATCAGCCCCCAGAAGCATCTGAGTAGCTGTTTTAACACTTCTTGTCTACTTTCCTTGAAAGCATATTGGATTGTGAGCACTGTGAGAACACAGGTGGCCGGCAGCTCACTCATGTGCCTGAACACACCCAGACAGATGGAGCTACTGCTGCTCTGCTCACATGTTGCTTATCTGGTGATGCTTTATGGAGCTTAGTGAAGGTTTAATCAAGAAGCATCTCCTGGTTACTGTAGTTTTATATTCTCTCTGCCTCTGTCCTCTCTGATTAATTCACATCACAGCTCTCCGGGTGTTTCTTCCTCCATCAGAGTTTAGTAAATCATCAATAGTTAATTAGTCCATAGTTCACATCACATTCCTCCTGATTTTAAGCACTGCTCTTCTTTCCAACTCTTCTACCAGGGGAGGCGATCATCATTGACCCTGCACTTTTTTGATTGTACAACTGAAGGCAAATAAAGAATTTCATTTCCTGCTTTAGTTTCTCCTGATTAGACTGTGTCAACATGGAGGTGGAGGGTGGAGGGTAGTGGAGATTTGATCAAAGACAAACCATTTTCACAATACATGTCCATTGAAAGGCAAATGAACTCCTGCTGATGGTCCCATTCCGTCCATGTGGAATCCCACGGCACATTTACCACAGCAGCAGATCCACAGACTCATACTTAATATAGTAGCTATTGATTGGATGAGGGGGTCCTTTAAACACCCTCTAACCATCACCGCCTGTGCGGAGTAATGTGTCGAACAGATGGATAGAATATTGGCGCATCTCTGCAAAATTAGGAACTTTGCCAGTTTTGTGATCGGGAGCAGACAGGTGTGTGTTAGTGCCATGCCAAGACGGGAAAACAGCAGCAAATGCCAGAGAGAAGCAACTGTCACACTCCATCTATTTGGGAGGAGTGAAAGAGTGATAACTGTATTTGATGCATGTCATTCCACAGTGAGAAAAAATGTTCACAAGTATAAAGAGAAATAAAATAAAACAGCTGCTAATCTTCCAAGTATAGAACATCTGGACAAATGGTCCCAAACTCAGACTGTGTGATGTCCAGAGATACTGCAAAAAAACAACAACAAAAAAACAGCAAAAATCACAAGACTCCATCTTACACTCTGAAGAACTTTAAAAAACAATAGAACAATACTGGACATGTTGGGGATAATTATGCAAACTTTCAGGAGAAAGTTTCCAATTTTCTAGGCAACATGGCTGAATAAAAGGTTTACAAAGCTGCATCTGAACAAACTATAAAATAACATAATTTAGAAAAATTGGACCAAAAAACTCATCTATAAGAGACTATGACATGTCTGCTGAATTTGAAACACAGCAAATGAAAGCGCATCATCTCAGCTGTACAACATGGAGGTGGAGAAGGGATTATTTGGCCTCCATTGGGCATTCTACAAGTCACTGGCTGTGTTCAACTTAGTTTTTATTATTACTTAGAAACTGTGGAGTAATCATTACTTTTACAAAGTTAGAGCATATTTAGAAAGTCCAGAGTATACTTACTTAGACTTATTTAGCAACTCAGAACAGGGATTAGAACAAACTATTTTTCCAACACAGAAAAGGAATTAGACCAGAGGATACTTACTTATACTAACCTAGCAACCCTGGACAGGAATATCTAGTTTATATACTTTGGATCAACTGATTTATGATGTGTTCGCATCCACCTGAATAATATAGCTGTAGTTGCGACCCTGGGTGTACCTTCTCTTCCCACAACTGAATGTTGTTACCACAGCATCTCTGTGCATACAACTGTTAAAAATGCACTCTAAAGTGCGGAAAGAGCAAGATCTGAAAGAAAAAAACTTTCAGAAGTTAAAAGTCAACACTGTTTAAAAGGCCTGCAGAGCAGATGTAGGTGCTGCTTTGTGAGCAACCAAGGCCATGAAAAAAGAGCCCAATCAAAACACCAAACACACATTCACAAACATGTCGCATTCTCTCATCAACTAACCAACACTCACTCACCTCTTGAGGGAAATTACAGGGCCAGCACACAATGGGCCCGTATGTTTGTGCTCAGTGACGGCAATAAAAAAGTGTTGATGTGAACCTGTGGCAGAGTAACTTAGCAACGACCTGGAAAAAGCAGGAATTAAAAGCCACACACACAGAGAGACACTTTAATTTAAGCCCTGTATTAACTCCGCTGGGATCCTGGGATGGTCAATAAAATGCCCTGAGACTTTGATGCAGATCTGATTGTCCTGAGAGTGGCCTGGTTACTTATCCACTGCATGGAGATAGGATACAGTAATTCAGTTAGATCCCAGATAGTTCAGATAAAAGTCTTCTGCTGGGAACAAAACAAGCAGCCAGCTGTGGCAGGAGGAAACACCCAGTTCTCAGCGCAATGTTTCCCTCCTGCTTCCTCCTTCACTTTTACTTCTTGTCTATCTTTCCATCTAAGTCATCACTGTCCACTGAAAGACTGTCTTACATTTTACAGATGAACTCTGACTTATCCTCACTGGCATCTCTTCCCTAGTTTTACAACAGAAAGTATCTCACTGTGAAGACATTGTCTAAATAAATCTAGAATAGTCAGGCTTTCAGTCTCCATAGCTGGCTTAGACTCTGCACATAACATCCCTTGTATTTTAACTGGACATGCAAACCACCAAAAAATAATAATAATAGGTTACTTGTCCTTGTTTTTAAAAATATCAAGGTGGATTTCCGGTGATGTCATGAGAGGAGAAGCAGCCTGAGTGTTCTACTCCGGGGAAAGGCCCTTAAATCTAGCCTATTTAATGATATAGCGCATATTTTACAACAAATAGATGAATTACAAAAAATGAAGATGTAAGTCAACTTCGAGGAAAGAAATCTACCAACATCCTGAAGCCGACTCAGACATGAGTGAACAGAAAGACAACATGGAGACCATGCTTGCAGAGCTAACTGAGAAAGGAACACACAGATGCTTCTAACAATACTAAAGCTATTTTGTCAAGGGTTGAGTCATCACTAAAAGACTTGCTTGAACAAATGATGAAACCGGAGCAGCAAATAACCGACACCAACCAAAGAGTGAGTGACACAGAGGACCAGCTGCTCCACCATGACCGCGTGCTGCGATACATGCTACAAAGAGAAGCTAATCTCTCAGCTAAATGCGAGGACCTCGAATTGAGACCAAGGCACAAAAATGAGGGAGAAGAATGACATGATCTCCTTCATAACTGACATGATGAGCACCTCACTCAAACTACCGCAGGATATGGATCTCTGTGTAGAGAGGGCCCACCGGGCCATTAAATACGAAACCTAAAGACTCCACAGCTCCAAGCAAGGACCGTAAATCCTATCTCATAATGAAACCGGCAGCAGGTCTCCTCCCGCTACAGGTGACACGCAGACCGCGGATGTTGAAAACCTTTCTCTGGAATGTTTTCCAACTGATCAGGCCAGTTTTGTTGAAAACATCCAGGACGCCAACATTAAAAGATATATTCTTAAGATGGGCCCATGCAGACCCAAATTTCCATTTCCCACTGATATCAACAATCGGTCTTTTTCAGAAAGTTATTACACCTCTACCAACAAAGTTGGGATGAAATTTCCTCGCAGCTGGATGTGCTATTCCCCAAAATTAGACTGTTGTTACTGTGAGCCTTGCTGGCTTTTTGCCAACCGAAATGCTGCGTATTACAACAGTGCATGGGTAAACGGAATAAGAGACTGGAAACATCTTTCTGCCAAAGTTGAAAAGCATGAATCCACGCAAATACATCTTGGTGCATGCATAGTCTATGAGCAGTGGAAACTGAACAGCACAATGCACGCTGAAATGGAGAAGAATGTGCGTAATGCAGCCTTGTTTTGGAGATAGATCCTGGAGCGCATTGTGAATGTCACTCTGACTCTGACTTCATGCAACCTCCCATTCAGGGGGCACAGGGAAGTTCTAGGTCAGGGAAGTGCCGGCAACTTGTTGTCAATAATAGAGTTATTAGCTCGCTATGACCCTGTTTTGACAGAGCTAATTAACGGTCAGTGAAATACCTAAGTCACCAGATTCAAGATGAGATCATTTACATTATGTCTCAACATGTGAAAGCTGCCAGAATAAATGAAATAAACGAAGCCCTGTTTTATTCCATTATCATAGACACAACGCAAGATATGTCCAAGATCGACCAGCTGAGCCAGGTGTATCGTTATGTAACTATAATTGAGAATGATCAGGATACTGCAATAGGTTTACAGATCAATGAAGTTTTTTGGGGTTTTGAAGCCTTTAAGGGGTCATCAGCATCAGAGCTTGGAAACCAAATCCTGGACTCCATAGAGAAAAATGCAATAGATCTGTCAAAATGCCGCAGACAGGGTTATGATGGGGCTGCGAATATGAGTGGTGCATATTCAGGCGTACAGGAAAGAATAACAGAGAAGGAGCCCCTTGCCTGTTACGTACATTGCGCTGCTCATAACCTCAACCTTGCGCTTAACGACTCTGTTAAAAATGTTCCTGGAGTGAAGCGGTTCTATGACACTGTGGAGAACCTGTACAACTTTTTTGGTCACAGTATCAAACGGTTGGCGCTTCTCAGTGAATTCTTGACACGAGAGCAGAACTGTCACTTTAAAACGCCTCTGTCCCACTTGCTGGTCTTCTAGACATGAAGCGCTTTTTGCGTTATCTCACAGATATGGAAACATCACAAAAGCCCTCGTCAAAATATCCTTGACCAGTGACAAAAAAGAGGAGCGTAATGAAGCAAGTGCACTCAAGAATGCGATAGGCAAATTTTCTTTCATATTTTTGGTCAACATGCAAACCAAAATTCTAGAGTGCATAAACGCTGCTTCACAGTTACTACAAGCTAAGGACACTGATATCCTGAAAGCATTTGATCTTCTGTAAAATGCCATCAGTGTTTTAATGGAGTTCAGGAAGAAATTTGATGAGGCTAAGTCTGCCACCCTTGCTCTAGCTGCAAAATGGGGAAGTCAAACGCAGTTCGAAACAACCAGAGCCAGAAAAGTTAAGCGTCACTTTGATTAGCTTTCTGAAGACTCCCGCCTCACTGAAACAGAGAGCAACTTTCGGGTGCACGTTCTCAATACCTGCCTTGATATTGTCATCCAGCAGCTGTCCCACAGATTCACCAGCTTAAACAGAACTGTGAATATTTTTGAGCCAGTTCAACCCAACACCCTTCTGCAAGCAGGAGATGAGGAGTTGTACCAAGCTGCCAAGTGGCTAAGTGAGCACTACAGACGGGACTTCGCCCCCAGCTCCCCTGCCCAGCTGCTTTGTAGAACCTCTTTCAGGGACCAGATAGCAAAACAAAAATCGGTTGTGGATCTGGCAAAAATGCTCATTGTCAGTCATCCAGCAGTAACTTCTACATTCACTGAGGTTTGTGCCTTCCTTTTATTTTTGACTCTTCCTGTCAGCGTTGCAAGCTCTGAGCGCTCATTCTCCAAGTTAAAAATCATTAAAAACTACTTGAGAAACCCTAAAACGATAAATCATATTCATGAATCACATTATTACACGGCCCATCTGTGGCGGCGATACAAAAAAGTAGCCTGCAGAAACTTTATGTGGCATACAATGATGGCATGAGGCTACTACTCAAAGTGCCTAGATTGAGCAGTGCTAGCCATATGCTTTACATAAAGCTGTTCCCACATGTGCAGCTGAGCTCAGGAATCTTATGTATAAATGCATGTGTAGATTATCTGTGTCATGCAATAATATAATTGCAATTTTAGTAAATCCTGCTTTTAGTACTGTGAGATTCTCTTCAAGATTATGCAATCATTGGAGTCATCATTTATTTTGACTCGGTGAATAATATGTCATGTTTTTTCTCTTATTTTGCTTGGTTTCACCTTTTTTCTATGGACCTTTTTTGTGTCTAGAATAAAGATATGATTGATTGATATGATTGATTAGCAATAATTTGTGAATAGAGCAAAACACTTGGCATGCTATAGGTAAATATTATTTAGTTTGGTTAAGAATAATTATTGCACTGTCAACAAATGACGTCTAATAGATGTTCTTAGTTGCCAGAGGAACACAGTAACACCTTCATGAGCTCAGAGGTTCAAACTGATAAATAATGAGGATGGATGCTCCCTGCTAATGTATTCCTGCCATCTTTCATGTTCTTTCAGGAAACAGTTGAGACAGAGTTGTTTTTGGTTTCACCACTATTTACCTACTATTTTACCTACCATTCAAAGTATTCGTAAAAGATTGTCTGTTAGTCTGCAGCTCATGTGACTAAACCAGCCGAGGAGATGAAAAATTAAAACTTGAGTTAAAATGTTGTTTTAACTTGAGTTAGAAACTCAAGTTAAAATGTTAATTTTTAACATTTTAACTCAATACCCTTTACCTAAGTAGAGGTTTAATACAACCTCAAGTTGGGTAACCCCAAGATCTTCTTAAAAGATAGAGTCTCTGAGAACAGTTCTTAAAGATATAGTTAGTGTTTTCAGCAAAGTTGAGCTGACTGTCCAGGAATACTCGAGGTATTTAAAATTTGCCACAGTTTCAACAGGTTGGCCATCAAGTGAAACTGGAATCACTTTCAGTTCTTGTTTATCACATTTAATTAGCTCTACTTCCTTAAGAAAATGAAAAAGTATGTTCTTTTGTGAGGAAATTTATCTTTTACTGTTCCAGTAACGCCAGAATTAATAATAAGTAATAAAGATTTTGTGGTATTCTGATTTAATAATGTAAATAGATTAGTTGTGTTACCACCCCCACGCCACTAGAGGCAGTCGCAAGCCCGAAAAGATGCGACTAAAGAGCAGATTTAGAAGTATACCGAAAGCTACAGAATTTGTTAAAAACTGTGAGCTGCGCTGAAGTAAATAAAAGAGAGAAGTTCAAATACATTCTGAGAGTGAAACTCCTTCCTAAAGGTGAAGATATATCACAGATTTTAAAAGAAAAAAAACCGGAAGTATAGGAAATAGCGCCCCCTTCACTTCCGGACTGCAATGGTCCCATTTCCAAATAAGGTATGAGACTGACAGTGGTCCGTCCGTGCCCCTTTCTGTTTGCTGCAGCGAGGTCCTTCTCGCCAAGAACGTACTTGCCAAGAACACAAGAGCATACTTGCATTCTTGAGTATTGAGAAACGGCCCCTGTTAAGTATTCTTCAAAATAAAAGACTTCCTCTCTCCAAAATAAATCATTCTTTACACTTAATTGTTTCACGTCACCTTTTTGTAATTATGTACAATCAAGTTAAATTCGGTGAATAATAATCATGTAAATTATGCTTAGCATATGACTTAACATATGACTGTAAATGACTAACTAATCATGGAAATTATATTTAACATATAAGTGTTAAGAAATCATCTGTTCTGCTTTAAAAACGAACATACATCAACACTTCAAATCTAGAGTAGATTATTCTATAGAATATTTCAAACCTAGTTTGTGATTTGTGAAACCTTTATTTGAATTGTGAAACTTCAGTAATGAGAGATTTTAAAACCTTTTTGCATGTGGCATGCATTAGAAATAAACTCATATCACATTTGCAATTATTTTAACCAGTTTTCTTTCATTTTTTGTCCTAGAATGCCTAACTTTCTGTTTGGCTGTTGTGTCTTACAGCAGGGGTGGCCAAGTCCAGTCCTCGAGAGCTACCATCCTGCAAGTTTTAGAAGTATCCTTACTCCAACAGACCGGGATCAGCTCTACAAAGGCCTGATAACGAGCCATTCATTTGATTCAGGTGTGTTGAAGCAGGGATGCATCTGAAAGTTGCAGGATGGTAGCTCTCGAGGACTGGACTTGGCCACCCCTGTCTTACAGGGATGCATCAGCTGAAATAATAATGTCGACAACTTTTCAGATTCAGATTTATTGTAATGCAACATAGCATCAGAGATGAATAATCTATTCATGTCAAAATGTCTGTTAGCTTTTATAGATTAAAGATGCTACCCATCTCCTTGATTGGTCGCATCATAAAATTATCACGTTCATCCAAGTATCACTTTTTAACAAGATACGCATCATGTTTAACCCTCTTTAGTCCACATAGTATAAATGGTCGTTTTTGACTAATTTTGATTTTACCTTTATATTTCTTAATAGAAACCATTAATATTGCTTTATATGGTACAATTATTTTCATAACAACCTGAACTTTGTCAATATAGACTTATTTTTGTCATTTGGATTTATTGATATTGCATTTTGGGCCTGAAATCACACAAAAAGGTAAAATTAGAGTACAACGTGCTTTTTTTTCACTGTGAAATTCAGGGTTTAGGACAGGGTTAGGCAATCCTGGTCCTGGAGGGCAGGTGTCCTGCAACTCTTAGATGTCTCCCTGGTCCAACACACTTGAATCCAACAGCTGAATCACCTCCTAAGTGCAGTCAAGTTCTCCAGAGTCCTGCTAATGACCTCATTATTTGACTCAGGTGTGTTGAAATAGAGACACATCTAAAAGTTGCAGGAGACCGGCCCTCCAGGCCTGGAGTTGCCCAACCCTGGTTTAGGACAAGAGTAATCAAGTGTCGCAGAAGGGACCATAACGAGGGACAGATTACTGGGATGCTACCCATATGTAAAATATTTGTACAAGCTAACTTTTTTTCATATGAATGCTACACAACCTAAATGTTAGCTTCATCGTCATTCCTCCATAATTTGTGCAATAAATATTTATTATGCTGAAAATATAATTACCTTCCTAAAATAATGGCCCAAGTCATTTTATTTTTAACAAAGTGACCAAAAAAATCACCACCACTTTTTGGCCAAAAGATGAATCAGGCAAAAAAAAAAAAAAAAAATCAGCCCAGTGATGGACTTGGTGACCTATCGAGGGAGTACCCCACCTCTTGCCCTTTGACCGCGTGAGATAGACACCAGTCCCTCTCTCACAAGATAAATAGATGGGGGGGGGGTTACTTATAACAAAAATGACTTAGGCCATTATTTTAGGAAGGTGAGGAAATGTTACATCATTGTGGATTCATTTTTTCATTATGAGAAATGCAAATTATTTGCTTTCAAATTTTATTTTCATCTTTTTTTTATAATCCTGCTATAAATTTTGTGATTTTACCGTATATTTCTTTTACTTTAGGCCATTCTCTGAACCAGAGGATGTACTTACTGTCAGGGGTTGTGAGTTTGTAGTGGTGAGAACGAACACAAGAGTCCTGGTTATGAAGAAAGTGAATATTTTAATAATGAAAACTCAGGAACTAGGAGACTGGCAGAGAACACACGGAAACAGAACAAACTTAGACGATGCTCGAAGAGGATCCGACAAGGACCACAGACAAGAGGAGGGACTAAATACATGGGGAAGGTAATCACAGGAACTAGAAACAGCTGGGTACAATCAATAGGGGAGACAGGACAACACAGAGACTATCAGGAAACAGAACCAAACACAGAAAAACTTCAACATAAATGTACAAAGAACTCAAATCACAACACTTACCCCTGGTCACAGGCAGGGCTGCAGCCACATTCGCAGTGACCAAGGGAGAGGAGATGCTATCTGCAGCAGGTTACCATGTTGTTCCTCAACAGCTGCATGGAAAACCACACTTGACCCTGACATCACTTCCCCCCTACTGAAGTTCAAGCCCAAAAGAGCTCCTGGAGTTCAGCCACCTCTAAATTCCCACCTCTCAACTCCAGGTGAAATTTTCTCCCGCTTTTTTGATGAAGTTTTGAAACTTCTGTGCAACAATTCAAACAATGCAGTGATAAATCATCGCAGCGGAAGAAATTTTGCCTGGAGAGAGATCACTATAGAGGAGATTAAGAAATACCTGGGTTTGTTGCTGTACATGGCATTGCTGGAGCTCCCAAAGGTTTCAGATTTTTGGAGGAAAAATAAAATTTTCTACGTGCCCTTGCCCTCCACTGTCATGTCCAGGAACAGATTTATGGTTATTTCTTCAAATCTTCATATCAGTGATCCAGCAGAGGATGCACTGAATGATCAGAAGAAGGGGACAGGAGACCATGACTGTCTCCACCGGGTGCGACCGCTCCTTGAGATCATGAGGAACCGGTGCATGGCTTTTTATCATCCAAAGCAGCATTTGTCAGTTGACTACAGAACGGTGGCCACAAAAGCCAGGATTGCTCTGAAGCAATACATGTGAGCCAAGCCTACTAAGTGGGAGTTGAAGTTCTTCATGCTGGTGGATGTGAATGGCTACACTGTTGACTTCTCTCTTTACCAGGGGAAGTCAACACCAGTGTCAGGGAACAGGCTTTCCTATGATGTGGTGACATCACTAGTTAGTAAAGATTACCTTGGGTCGGGTTATATTATTTACTTTGACAACTTCTACACAAGCCCCATCCTCTTCCGCTATCTGGATTAGCAGGGATTTGGGGCTTGTGGCACTTAACCAGCAAGGGAGGGTTGGTGTTCCTACGGCTACAGAATATGCTCTGCACAGAAGATCACGGAGGGGTTCCATTCAATGGATCAGGGAGCATTACCTTCTCTTTGTAAAGTGGATGGATACAAGAGAAGTTTCCATCTGTGCAAATGTCCATCCAGTGGAGACAGTGCTCCGCTGGAAGAAGACAGAGGATGGGAAACACCAGAAGCTCCCTGTGGGGCAGTATAATAAATATATGGGAGGGGTCGACAATACCGACCAAATGCTGGGAACAAACTCCACCAAACGACGAACCAAGAGGTGGCCAGTCACGATTTTCCAGCACTTTCTGGACATTGCTGTCACCAACAGCTTCATGCTCCCAAGGAGCTGTGTGCCAGTAGGCACCAAAAGATGAAAACACGACAGCAATTTCAGGAGGAGGCATCTCTTCTCAGCGTTCCACTTCACAGCATGCCTGAACATCACCCCTCTGAAGACCACTTCCCTGTTGCCATGAGCCATGGGCAGGAAAAGGCCCAGAGAGCCAGCATGGGGCGATGACAGTGCACTGTGTGCAAAAGAAGCACCCCATGGGAATGTGAGGTGTGCAGAGTGGGACTCTGTCTGCAGTTGAAGAGGAACTGCTTTAGAGTCTACGACAAAAAATGAAAATGCCTGAAATAATAATAATAAAAACAGGCATAAAAACTTGTAAACTGGAGGCCAGGCTTCACAGTTTTCTCTGTATTCATATAAGATAGTTGAAAGTTGAAATTGTTCATTTGTCATCTAGAAGTTTTTGTTCAGTAATAAGCCTGAAAATTTCAATTTCAATTTTTTTCTCTTTAAACTGTTTGTTCACAATTTTTAATAGACAGAAATGTTCAGTGACTATCAAATACTGAAAGCTGAGGTTATTCTGGAAAACAGAGCAAAAATACAGACTCATTGCACATTTTTTGAGAATTTTACAGCCATAAAATAAAAAAAAATACCAGGCGGCCCAGTTACAATTATGGTCATAAGAGGGTTAATAACTTATTTTTTTTATATTTTTTATTTTATTTTAAATTTAAGTTGGGTTTTTTTTTGTTGTTGTTGTTTTGAATCCACAAAATATTTTTGGGGGCCAGAATAAAGCATTGCCCCAATTAAATACCTGCAAATCAGTGTGACTTCTGCTGTTTTTGGGAGACCAGTTCAGGCTTCACCTTGGCAAGTGCTACTCTCATGTCATCTTCACAACAAAGTCGTTTCCTTTTCTTCATTTTTATGTCCAGCATCCTCGAACAGGATTGCTTGCAAAGATATGTTGTAACAAATGCTATAAAAAAAATTCCAGGGCTGTCTTATCAATAACTGGGTACTTTTCCAATTGTCGACACCAAAACGTTGAGAGTCTTGGTGTCGACTCCCATCTCGTTCCATATTCATCCGACAACTTTCTTTTTTTGTTCGACATATTTAGTATGGATTAAAATATTAAGAAAGAAACCGCATGACATACATCTACGACAGCCGTTGACCACTGCGGCTCACTAAATTCCCCGCAGCACTGATTGGCCAGGCAATGTAACGTGATCCTCTGCAGCAAATGATGACCAAGCGGGCATGTCATCACGACTTTACACAAGTGTGTCTTTACCTCCACGGTAGAGGCTCTGCTGAACTCCTGAGACCGACTCATCGAACCCCTATAGGGTTCGATAGAACCCAGGTGAAGAACCACTGCCTTAGAGGGTTAAACAAGATACATATCACGTTATAACGTGATAGCGCTCAATTTTTTCCCCCTGCATGATAGCAGTATGCATCCGTATTCAGGCGATCGGCGCCGAGATATAAATAAAAAAGGAGGCGGGGTAGGGGTGATGATGCGAGGTGGAAGCATTTTTTGACTTGGAACAGAACACAATTTACTAGAATTAATTAATTAAACACAACAAACACAATTTGTATGTATTAATTGAAATGAAATATTAACATAATGTGAACAACTGCCATGTTTCACTTTTTGAGGGTTGGATTGTTGTAAAATAGTTATTTTAGCTGTTTTTGACTGACATCTGATGTCCTGAGCATCCATCTTAGTTTGTCTTGAAACAGATTGGTAATGGACTGTTTTCAACTGGTACAGGGGTGCAGATTTCAATCTGGTAAATCTGTCTGTGTTTCAACAGAGACCATTTTCTTTTCATAAAGACAGAGCTGTGTCAAGCAGCACTCATAATTTTTCTCCACCAAAGTTCTCTTTTCAATTTCATTAGAGAGGGATCCCTTGGTTTTCCACAATTCTTGAAAAAGAAGGTGTGCATGTTGTTGAAGGTTGATAAATGGTCCAAGTAAAGTTTCTTATTGTGTTGGACAAGGATAAAGACAAGGGATGTGGATTTGGGAGTTTCTGTAACTTTGACTCCTGTAACCTGCAGCTTCTGGTGTTTGATAGTGAGAGACCTCAGGTACAATCTCTTCCTGGCCACTTACTCGGGTTTGTTTGCCAGTGACCTCAATTTGTGTATCCAGTGTTTCAGGGATTGACTCTTCTTTTGATCCCATTGAAACATCTTGCCATTTAAAATCTTCAGCTAAAAAAAAGTTATATCCAATTGAGGTTCTGACTCAGGAAGTTTTCCAGAATGTCTTCTTCACACAGTTACTTGAAGCTGCCTGGTCACCTTGTTTTTCTGTTAGAGAACTGTCATCATTTTCAAGCTTTTCAGTCAAAAATGTTAGGTCCACTGAAGTGCCTGGCTCAGGGACGGTTTTCCACAATATTGGTGTCTTTTTTACCTGCTTACTCTTAGAATATTATTTCTTCCTTGTTGACTTGGTGTCTCCTGTGGATTAGAAATTGATTCCTTATCAGTGACCAGTAGAGGAGTAGAGATCACAGTTTCCTTGGTGTCATTTTCTAAGGAGTCCGGCTGATCACATCGTGTTTCCAGCACAGAACTGTCAAGTTTTTCATCCATATTTTCAGTGGATGACTCAGAAGTCGTACGAATTGACGATTCAGCACCTTCAACAGAAATCTCTTCATCAACAGGGCGCCATAGTGCCAACCAGAAACGAAGAAGCTGAAGTGATTGCTTCTTCTTCTTACCCATCCTCATAGGTGGCTTTGTCTCTCTTGCTCATCCATGGTCTCCTGTGTTGTAGAGATGGATTAAATTTCTGTGACCAATGAAGAATCTCTAGTATTTTCACCAGAAATCATCAACGTGGGTTTGTTCATCAGAGCAACTTGTGGATGATACCTTTTTCTTGTTGTTGTTCTTGCTGTTGTTGTTCTTGCTCTTAGGTGGCCATTTCTCCCTTTGATAGTGAGATACCTACCAAAGGGTCTCCAGTGTTTTGGAGATTGATTCTTTATCAGCACCCAGTTGTGGCATAGCAATCACAATTTCCTTTGTACAAGTCCCTTTTTCTAAGGAATCTGCCTGATTGCCATGTTTTTCCAGCACAGAACAATCCCTCTTTTCAACAGTTTCTGTGGATGACTTAGGAGTCATACATATATATTTCAGGAAAATTCTCCCATATCACCAGTGTCTTCTTGATATGTTTGTACTTAAAGGGCTGTTTGTTCTTGGATTCATCTACTGTCTCCTGAGTTGCAGCGATGGTTTCTTTCTCAGAAACCAGTGAATGGTCAGGTTTGGTTTCAGAGACCAGTGAAACATCTTCAGCAAGAAGATGTTTGTTCTCCTCATACCAAATTTTGAATCGCACCTCCTTCTTCTTGTTGCGCACTAGGTGACTCCACTTCTCTTTCAATAACACTGTCCGATGTTTCCAGGGGTGAAAGTAGGCGGGTACGGTCGGGTACTGCGTACCCCTGAAAGATTTAGTGGGGGTACACAGTACCTGCAAGAGAGGGGAGCGGCTGTCTGCTGTAAAAACTCAATGGGTGCATGTGCAGCTATGAGTTCACCCACTAATCAGCCATGACTGAGTAGTTTTTCAAGAACAATCTAAGACACGACTTAATCAGTTAATAAATCGCTTTTTCCCCATTTCATATTGTTTCTGAACTGTTCGTGTTTTGTGAGAGCAGGGGTGCAATACGTCGATCGCGGAAGGTTTTGAGTTGATCTCAGTGGTAGTCACACCCAGATGATCTACGTCCCTCAGACTCACCGGGTTTTTGGAAAATCATTCCCTCTGCTTTTGGATGGTGGGGAGCTGGGAAGATTTTTGTTAATATGTTTTTACATTTGGAAAGTTGTTATGATGGATAACTATTGCAACAAAGTTGTTTTTTTTTCCAAGGATTTGGACAACAAACTGGACTGGAGATGCAACAGTGACACTGTCTATTAGAAGGGACAGAGCAAACTGTACATCTTCAGGAAGCTAAAATACTGAAGGTTTGCAGCAAGAATTTTCATAACTCCTCAAGCACCACAACTTTTCACAGCTAATTATGGAAAACTAATGGACAAGATCAAGAAAGACTTTGAGATGGGACATTCTACCTCTCTTACTTGTAGGAAGGATTGAAGCCATCAGAATAACATCCTTCTGAGACTCCTCTTCCTCTTTCAAACCGTACCTATAAAAATACCCATGTCCATTTTTAATATACTACATAAATGGCTCTCAAATGTATTTGGCAAAACGAACGCCCAAGAATTAGATTGAAAACTCTTATGTGTCCCAAAGACATTGGGGGACTGACTGTACCAAATCTTAAAAAATACTACAGGGCTGCACAAACTCAATAGTCACATGGATACGCCAAGAAAAAGATGCAATTTGGTATAGGATGGAACAAGGTGATTGCCAAGACATATTCCTTGATACTGTTGCATTTGTTAACCAAAACACATGGCCAAAGAATAAAGTTAATAATGAGTGGGTTAAGTTTAACCCATTCAGTCTTTTTGATTTAGATCAAAAAGACACAAAATCTACCCAACTTTTTATGTAGAGCTATATGAAACAACCACAATTCTGAATTTCTACCTACAGCTGGACTACATAACTGGTTTGAAAACAGATACATTTTACTACATCAAATGTTTGAGAATGGAAGCCTAATGTCCTTTCAACAACTTCAACAAAAATACAACCTTCTAACCCATGACTTGTACAAATATCTACAACTGAGGTACTACTTGCATAAATATAAGGAATGGAAAGCCTTACGAATGCCTCCCTCTGATATGAAGATTTTTTTTTCTCTTGGTAATAAAAGGAAATATAACTACCAGATTATCCCATATACAGTATACAAAATATTACAAGAGGAAGCCATAGCAGATACAAAAGATATTAAGGGGAAATGGGAGTTAGAAATGAGGAGGAGATGTTTTGAGAGGATCATAAAATATCAAATAGCCCAACATTAAGAGAATTTGAATGGAAAATCAAAGTGAGATTCTTCAGAACTCCTCTTCTCACATCTAGACCTCAGACAAAAGTTGGAGGGTTTGTGGATTGATTGGAGATTTCACACTTATATTCTGACTGCCCAAAACTATCAAATATCAAACTATCAAAAGGGATACAAAGGGAAATTACTGCGTGCTTGGGCATTACAATCCCCTTAGAACCATCTTTAACAGTACTAGGTATATTCCAGAATTCAAGATCATAGTAAGATTTACCTCTTGTAGCTCTTTATCTCTTATCTACTTGTTCTTGCAAAGAAAAATGATCACGGTCTCATGGCTGAAACCACAGCCCCCAACAGTTTGTCAGTAGAAGAATAGTGTGAGGGAGGTGTACCACATGAAACAAACTACAGCAAAACTACAGATGAAAAGTGAGATCTTAGAAAAATGGTCCCCAATTCAAACACTCACTTCAAACCACAGCTGATGGAGATTACCCTGTTGACGTGGTCAAAGATCAAAAAGACTACGACTAAGACAAAAGATTACAATTGATATAAGAGGAGATTCTTGCTTGTGTTCTAAATTCATTTAGTTTTTTTTTTTATTCTTTTGGACTGTGGACAAACAAAACCTCATATAGAGCATAATATAAGAGGTTGTACATACAGTTTGTAAATTATATTATATGTATGATCGATGTATGTGATGTGACTTGCACTGGAAAAAAAAAATATCTGGGCATGCATAAGTAATAAAAAAAATCGACTGCAACTGCTCTGCACCGTAGAGTATGGAATGGTAAATGAGGAGCAACTCGAAACACAGCTTGGATCTTCATTTATTTACATTCCTGCTCTTTTCATGTTTAGCAGAAGAACATGGATTACACGTGAGAAACAATATTCTTCATTTATCGCACTGTAGCTGTGTTACAGTTCAGCATGACCTGCTATGAATATGCAAGTAGGCTAAAACAACCTAAAATGTAGATCTCACACATATCAACTAATTAGTTCCAGGACTACAGTTGACCTCCAGGTAAACACCTGATCAAAACGATCATACTGGAAATATTCATATTTCTTCCCAGTCAGATCTTAAATCTTATCATACATATTCTAAAACTTTTTACTTTCTCTCCTGGGAGGAAAAATAACAACTGTAAGTGCTAATGAAAAGAAAACTTAAGTGTGAAAAGTGCCAAATCGTGTGAGCATGCATTTATGAATGTGTGAAAGCTTTTGTGTCTGTATTAACTCCACTTAACATGCATGTAAGAGCTAAAAATGTATTTTAAAAAAATCAAGTTCAGTCAGATGCTTTCACAAAAGAGTAAGAGTAAGAATTTCCTGAGTCCCCTCGATCCATACAGTGAAGGAACAGATGTTGTTGTCCATTTTCTTCATAAACGCAGATTTCAAATAAATTGTAAGACCTTCAACAACTTTTTTTATATGTAAAGTTAATTTATAGAAGTTTTATTTAGTGCAGGTAATTCTATATGTTCAGAAACATCCTTAAAACTCTACTGAATAAACCTAGCATGAGTTATTCACAGATTTATGCTGCACCAAAATTAACCAAAAAGAGGTCATGACCTCCTTTCCCTCTTTTCTTTCCAAACCTGTTGTTTATTTATTTATTTATTCACTCCTTGCCCTGACTCAGTCTGTCTGGAGGTCTCTTTCTGTTTCTAGGAGTTGATATTCTCCACTGTCACCCCATGCTTGCTTAGTTATTAGTTTTATGGGGCAGTCATGTTTTCACACTGGATCATGTAGATGTAGCTTTATTTTCTCCTATGTTCATAAACATGGGAGAAAATTGCATATTGTGTTTACTTGTGTTGACTCTGAAACACTGAAGTGTGACGAACAAGTAAAGAAAAAAAAGGACTCAGGAAGGGGCAGACGCTTTTTCACACGGCTGTATGGTCCAGAGTGAATTTTTGATTGTTTTTGATGACCAAAACAATCAAAAGTAAAAACTAAAAAATAGGATACTAGAGCTGCACAATGGGATGGTTTTTAGCCAACACTGCAGATTTTCTTTCTGCAGTGTTGCCCTGCAGAAAGAAAATCCTGAGTTTCAGTGTGAGATGACTGCTGAAAACAGGGAGCAGCTGCATATGAGATGCTGTCCTAACCTGAAGGTGGAGTGTGGTTTTGTATTTTTGTATTTGACTGTTTTGAGTTTGTTCCTTTTCATAAGTCTTTTGGCAGCCCAGAAGAAGTTTATTCAAGTTTTATATTTCAACACGTTCACAACCATTCAAATGTATGACATTAACGGGTTTTTTTTTTCATATTGTCATATAACCTGCTTCTTTTTTTGCGCGACCCACACAATAAAAATCTGTGAATCATCTGCCTCAGTTGTTAGTGACAACAGTAGTGGAAGGCCTGCAACACACAGCCGCAGGAGCAGCATGCAGGTAAGCTACGCTGGGAGGCTACAGGAGACTGCAGCCATCAGGCAACATGAGGATTAGAAACACATCACACTCTGATGAGAATGAGCATCTTCACCTTTTCAGGAAGGATCTTTGAAGATAATGAACTACTACTCCTGCTCATTATCATGAAAGGACAAGCAGATCTAAAGATCCAGACTGTGTTTTACTAAATTAACACTCCAGTGGGGAGATCTTCAGATGACCCATCGGTCCAGGTTAGTTCTGTCGGCTGAAAGAAAACATTTCTGTTTTAAACAAACTTGGCAATGCAAGAAGAAACCTG
Organism: Poecilia mexicana; assembly: GCF_051168715.1. Taxonomy (NCBI): domain Eukaryota; kingdom Metazoa; phylum Chordata; class Actinopteri; order Cyprinodontiformes; family Poeciliidae; genus Poecilia; species Poecilia mexicana. Next base: position 2,040,434 of record NW_028263379.1, on the reverse strand, counting down.
ATGCTGTTATTCTCCTGTCGATACAAATGCAATTCAATTGCTTAAGAACAACATTTAAAAGATATAATAAAATAACTTCATGTTCTTTTTGACAACAACATGATTTAATGCAGTTTGGTGAATATGATAAACTTCTTTTCAGCTGACTAGGAAAATAAAAGTGAAATATTTTCCATTTTAATGATTTTAACAAGGAAAACAAAGTAATTCACACATCAGCAGCAGTCTCAGATCTCTGCCAGATTTCTCTTTGAGTAAATCACCTCACTGAGACACTAATCCTGTGCTGCAGCACAGGCCCCGGGTTATGAAACATTTTTATTAGATGCTTCATTAGAACACATGTCATAAGGAGAATATGGCACATTAAACCAAAAATAACACCACTTTCTGAACTATTCCATCAAAATGCAATCAAGCTGTGTGAAATTTAATAGAAAAAAAATGTAGGCATAGCCAAAAAAATAACTAAAAGTGGGGTTACAAGAGAATTATACAAGTAGATATTATTTAAAGGGGCAGTATTGTGTTTTCCAGGTACATAATGCTATTTTATAGTACAATCAATTAACTTTCAGTTCAGTTGTTATAAAAATGCTTCACTGCAAAAAATGTCTCTAATTTACAGTAAAATACTGGCAGTTGTGGTTGCCAGAATTGTACCCTATAAGTAATGTAAAATCAGTATTCATAAGATTTTACCATATAAATACAGTAAAATCCATATTTATACATAGCTGGGTCCACCTGGCATTTTGCGCAGCTGAATGGTTGCCATGGTGATTAAAGGATTTCTCAAACATGCATGAAAGACTTAAAGCAACACTCTAGCTGTGTTTTTGACGAGGGTATAATGTTATAACATGAAACATAAATCTAATAAAAGTCCATTTTAAATAATACAGCCCCTTTAAAAACATACAGTATTTACCAGTATGAAGTGTGGAGCTCTGTGCCGGTCAGGGCTCCATCCTTTAGGATCAGTTCTGGTGCTGATGCTCCAGCTCCACACCAACAGGAATCTATATGCTGTGCACTGACATTGTACTCATCTCTCCAGAAGCATCTTCTTTTTCAGAATCAATTGGTTAGGACAGCTGTATCAGAGACACGTCCGTCTTCCTTTAGCCTTCTCTAAAGGCTAAAGGAAGGCATTCCTTAATTGCTTTCATGCTCCTTTATCTGGTACTGTATGAAGTGGAATGCTTTGGAGCAGAGTTTGCTGAAGGAAAGAACAGTAGTGAAGAACTCACTGTCTTTGTTCTGATCAAACATACTTCTTTGTTTAACCAAGTCTCTAACCAAGTCTCTACAGGGCACTTTGCGGTGTTTTTCAACTTCTCCCATATTATAAAAATGGCAAATCAGCTATTCACATGTAAGTATCTCAGTGCATTTTCATCAGTCTGGTTCAACTGCAAACCAAAATCCCCACATTTGTTCCATTTTCAGCTGCTGTAGTTCTCTTTCACTCTTCACTAAGTCCAACAAACCAAACCCTTTGTGCAACCTGTTCTCCTCCTCACCTGTGGTGGCGCTGTACCAGGAACCACTGAAGGAAGCAACACAAAAACCTCTGAAGAAGACACAACTTCCTTCTTCATGAAATGTTACAAAAATGGAGTGATGTCAGACTTTAGCAATTACAGGATGTCTCTGTTTTCGTTGGCAAAATACCACGAGCCATTTCTAAAGTGACAGTTAGATACAAATGTCTGTTTTGTCTGCATTTACCCAGATTGCTCTGTATTGTAGGGATGGTTTAAGGTAGTGGTCCTCAAACTACGGCCCGCTGGCCGGATCCGGCCCGCCTCCACATTTGGTCCGCTACTTTTTTCCTAAGCTTTGAACCTTGCGGCTGCTGGGACCATTATGAGAATTTCAGGCATAGATATTAGGATCCAATAGATGGCAGTAGTGCAACAATAATGGATGCAAGCTGCCATTGAAATCTAAAGAATGAGAAGAAGAAGAAGAAGAAGAAGAAGAAGAAGGCGCCCATTTTCATTTAGCACATGTTAGTAGCAGACACGAAGGGTCAGCATTTTTACTGTTAAAGTTACCGTTCAGAAACTACCGTAATCAGTTCAGTTAAATCTAAACTTGGCAACTTTTTCTTTTTCAACCGTAATAAATGTGATATTTAACTGACCTGTTATGACTCACATTTTGGGTGTCCGCCCCCCTCTGCTGCTGCCGTTGTGGAAAACCTGGAGCAGCAGAGATATCTGCAGTTTATAGTCCGGTGCAGCTTATATGTGTATGTTTACTGTTTTTTTTTTTTTTTTTTTTAACTTTGGGGGTGTGGCTTATAGTCCGGAAAATATTTACTTCATAAATAGTGTTATTTCCTGGATTTTTTCTGCACAGCAAATCCAGCAGGCCCAAATTAACTCTGTTAGATTTGATTTCAACACTTTTAAAGTGTCTATATGGGTCCACACCAGAAAGTGTTAATTTAATTATTTTTGGAGAGTTCGTACTTTAACTCTTATAAAGTGTCAAATATCAAATCTGCTGGAGTTAATCATTTAACACTTACTAACACTAATTCAGTGTTAGATCTTAATATTAACTCTCACAGAGTATTTTTTCATATTGTTTCATATGTCGCTTTCATTCACATATCGCTTATTAAAAGGTCTGACATATCATCTGTGCAATACAAAATGCAGTATGCTTCATACATTTTTCTTCAATACAATATGCATGAAATTGTTCAAAGTACAAGGTGGAGAAAGTAAAGCAAGCAGTTCATGTAATATGATAGAGTAAATTTTCTATTAACAGGTAGATTACTGGATACTTCAGTACATAACAGACCAACCTGATAATCAGATCCATCATTTTTTACCCAGTTTATGTTTCTGTTGGTAAGAGACAGTTCCTCTCTGCACTCCCCCAGAGAGATGTCCACTCACTAACAGATTGTCTTCAGGTTGTTGGGCTGTTCGTGACGTTTGGCAGGAGAGACCAACATGCTCCTCTACTGCATCGGATAGTCTTCAGTCTCTGAGTAGGACAAGCCTGTGTCGGTCTCTGGATCATAACAAACAAAAAACATAACAATGAGGAATGGAGCAAAGGAATACATTTTTACTACAACTCTAACAACAAGCCTCAATTACAGAAATGTAGGGTTTCAGAGATATTAACACTTGTATAATCATTTTTGGAGCTTGAATTTCGAAGAATCCTTGGAGGGATTGGGAGGGGGAGGTTAGGCTGACGACTGGCGATTCATCCGCAACCAGATTGGTTCTAATATATACAAAAAGGCAATAAAAGGATTAAAACATGCTGCAAAACGTATATAAGACACAAGGGAGGGAATAATGCTTTCAACAGTTTTTCAAAGTGTTGAGAACGAGAATCTCAATCGATGAATCATAATTTGTATTGACACACGGAGCATAAAATCAGCCAAGAAAAGCATTCAGACTTTACTTATTTTATTAACTTTCAGCGCTGAAAGGAGACACTTTACCATTACATCCGAGAAGAGTTTCTAAAAAGTCTGTGCAGCGTCTGAGGAGAAAGAGGAGGGCAGCTGATTATATGAACTGAAGACACTCCCTGAAATCACACCATGCCTCTGTGGCCTGATAAGTTTCTGTTTCCTGTGAGAAATGGACCTTGGTGTCTAACAGAATCAAAAATGTAACTCTTTACTATGGGCCCTTTGTCTAACAGCGTGTGACTCTTTCTCGGCCTTGGTAAAGCATCTCAACACCCCCTGTTGGGCTCTAAAAGAGCCCAAAAAGGAGAAGACAAACCCTAGAGTAGACACTGTCCCTTCCGGAAAACATCCCCCGAGGCTTTTACAGATCTTGACATACATTTCATCATTTCAGTCATTGATGTTGTCTTTCATTCATGTCATTTCATCTCATTTCATTTCATTTCAATTTTGGGGGTAAAAACGGACAGGGCACCCCTATGCCTCTTAGGCGGTGGATCGAAACCACAATGTCCCTCTTACAGTCTAATAAAGAACATGTAAAGAAATAAAATTGTTAAAGGATGTTAGAGTGTTAAATTTGGAGGAACATAAGTCAACCCTCCATGGCATGACTGTTTTGTTTTTTGTTTTTTTGTAGAAGAAAATATTTTTGCAGTTTTGTCAGAGCTTCATCATTTGTAATTACACATCCATCATAAAGTCGGACCACGACACTTTCTGGAACCAAATATTATTATTACCTTTATGTTGCTTGTTATTTATTTATTATTTCTTTTTGTTACCTCAGGTCAACACCATGCCATAGAAGGGTGATGACCTATTAAAGAACAAAGTCTGAAAATTTTTTTTAAAAAGAATAAATGTGAAATTTTATGAAAATATAAAATGGGTGAAGTGTTAGGAGGATATAATTTTCATCTTTAAAGTAAAAAAGTATTAAACTTATATTCACCAAGTTGTTAGAGTTAAATTGAATAGAATGTTAGGATGATATTTCAAACTTAATAAAATGCAAAAATGAATAAAGTGTTAGGTTAATATTTAAAATGAATAGAATGTAAAATGAATAAAAGGTAGATATTACTTAAAACTTAAAAAAGTAAAATTAGAAATGTTAAGGTACTATCCTTTAAAGTCAATGAAGTGACAATGAGTAATGAGTAAAACAATGTGTTAGTTTTAAAAACCAAACTTATTGAAATTTCTATGTAATATTTAAAAGTTAATGAACTACAGAAAGGATACAATGTTAAACGAAATGAAATGGTAAGAAAAGCTTAGAAGTTTCTGAGTATTGAAAGGCAAAGAACAATGAACACATTCATAAAACAGCAAACCAATGCAATAAATCAGGATCAAAGGCAGCACAGTCAAAATATACTGATATGAATTAACTGTGATGAGGAAACAAGTAAAAATGCTCCCTAAGTAAAATGCAATAATAGTAATAGATCTAATCATATCAGTCTCTCTATAGCGAGACATGTCTCCGTCAAATCAGTTTCTGCGTGTGTCCAGATGTAGAGCCGGCGCAGCTCGATAGGAAACCCCGACAGTGCCCAGGAGGCTTCAGTGGCGTTTCAGCTTTAACTCGGTCCACCAATTGTGGAAGCCGCCCACAGTCTCACACCCCGGCACACCCAGAAAGGATTGGACTTCGTTCTGCAACAGAAAAAACAAAACAAAAAGCGAAATCAATGGATTATATAAAGAACATTAAAGTGAATGAAAAAATTTTGTTTTGTCACTAGATACTAGTACTGCCCTTATACTATAGAAAGCCGGAGGTCCATGGTCGTCTTTAGGTTCTGGGAAAACGTCTGATAGGCAGGTGGGGTTCTATTGGTACCGCTGCCCTTCTCTGTGTTGGAAGTGATGCACTGAACAGCCGAGGACCTCAGGCAGGGAACAGCAGCATCCACAGGTGATGAGGAGAGCAAGGAAGGTTCTTTACGATTCTGCATCATCTGATTAGTAAATATAATCTCTTTTTTTTTTTTTAAGGCTGCTCCTTGAAGCTGAAGATCAAGTTTTCTTTTGTTTTTGTTTTTTTGTTTTGTTTTTTCTCCATACTAAGCCAATAGAGCATCAATATATATTAACCTCTGTTATTTAAGTTCTCCTCTTAATAATAGCAAAAGAAATGCTTAAAGTCAGTAGCACCTTGTACATTTCAACCTTCAAAAATAACTTTGTTTTAAGTTTTGGCATATTCATAGGATCAGACAAAATCAGAAACCAAACAAAAAATCATGTAAAAGATCAGATTATGAAATAAATGTGCAAAACTGCCAACAGTCATGTTTTATCAAAGAAATATCATTTGAAATGTATATAAGATTTATCCCTAATAGAAACTTTACCAGAAATCTTAAGCCATATATAAATCTTTTGCTTTTGTTTTTTTTTAATTAACCTCAATCAAATAGTCCTCATTTAATAAGAAGTAACCCGCTACACTAAAGGCCTGTAAAATATCATCAATAGTGTGAAAAGTTTATGATACGTGTTGAATTAAGATCCCTTGTACTATATTGCATTCATGTAATAAAAGACAACCTTATTTTGTCTCAGACCAAAAACTGTAGATTATGATTATTAGAAATGTTTAGGCATTGGATCAACAATTACACATAGAACTAGATTCTTTTTTATTCTGTCACTCCATTGGGCCCGCTTTAAGCAGCTCCATAATTGCTAATTTGTAAATCCCAATTTAGACCAATTCTTATGTGAATTCTCATATTTTCTTCCCATTTTAAACCCTCAAAGAATGATTAGCCTGTTTTTTTTACTAGAATAAAGTTAACCCTGTCACTCCATATTTAACTGACTTATTTTATTCTCATCATGATTTTAAATCCCATAAGTTCAACAATTTTAACCTTTGAATAATTTGTTCTCTTGAAACCCTTCTATAAAATATTTGTTCAACTGAATTACACTCCTCTGTAGCGTTGATCATATTTATCAATGTTTTTGGTAGTTTTGGGGAGAAATTTGATACAACTAGATTTATTAACTGATATGATGTTCAGGTTAGACCTTTCTGCATGACTTGGTTAAACAAATTATTTTGAATTATAGCAAGAGAGAAGCAGCAATCAAATAATTTAAAATCTTGACATCATTGTTAATTTTCATGTATTCAATTCAGAATATTCAGTATTAGTTTAGAAACCCATTCGAGTAATTAAAACATTTGTGAATTTTGATTTAACCTCTTTTATATTTTGCTGAAGCCCAAAACTGAAAAATGTCTCAATATATTAGATTAACTCAGAATTTGCTTGAATAGAGTAATTCCATGCATCGCATGAGAAACTGTCCATCTGTGTGAAAATTTCCACAGCGTAGGGAGGTGCCATCAGGAAATGCAACAGTTAGTCCATCAGCGGACTGTAGCTCCCATTTTTATCAGTAAGTCTCTTCCCAATAGATTAACTGGAGTTGTGGGAGAACTCACGAAGGAGTGTTTCATGTGCTGATTACCCAATGTGAAGGACAAAGGCATAGTAAATGGCAGACTCTGTTCAGTCCCTGAGAACCCTGTTAAAGATACTGTTCGTGATGCCAGACAAAGAGGGGGGGGGAAAGTCTGCGCCTAAACGGCCAGTCCAATCTCTGCTCATGTGTCAACACAAAACCATCCTCTGCTACCATCTGTTGAGAACGAGAATCTCAATCGATGAATCATAATTTGTATTGACACACGGAGCATAAAATCAGCCAAGAAAAGCATTCAGACTTTACTTATTTTATTAACTTTCAGCGCTGAAAGGAGACACTTTACCATTACATCCGAGAAGAGTTTCTAAAAAGTCTGTGCAGCGTCTGAGGAGAAAGAGGAGGGCAGCTGATGAACTGAAGACACTCCCTGAAATCACACCATGCCTCTGTGGCCTGATAAGTTTCTGTTTCCTGTGAGAAATGGACCTTGGTGTCTAACAGAAACAAAAATGTAACTCTTTACTATGGGCCCTTTGGCTAACAGCGTGTGACTCTTTCTCGGCCTTGGTAAAGCGTCTCAACACATAATAGTAATCATAATGATTTAACTAATTTACTAATCTCAACAAAAGGAAAAAAATAAATCGATCAGAAAGGTTGATAAATCTGACCAATATGCATGTAAACGTTCAACATCATGAAAAAACATACTCCAGATTACTACGGATATGTTCAATTTAGCCAAGAATTTGATTGAATCTTCACCGGCTCGATTTTTTTTCAACACTTATACTCCGCTAATATTCGGCATGCTAAGCTAAATATGCTAACTAACACCGAGCCGTGTGGTGAACATGAGGTCTATCTTACAGGTTGAGCTCAACTCAAAATAATAGTTATAAACCATCTCAGAAAAAAATAACTTACCAAGCGCAGTAAAAAAAAACAGGAATGTAAATAGTCCTGAAACAACTTGGCTTCTGTCGCTTTGCTTCGGTAGGAATCTATGATTCTGGGGCGGAGGCAGTGAATTAACTCCTTCAGTGTTAGAGTCGCTGTAGGAGTTCAGACTTAAGAAGTCAAGAGTTATTGATTCTATTTTAACACCTCTAGATTTGATACGGAAACACTTTGACACTGGATTTTAACTACTAATATACACCCCAGAGTTACATAAACAGAAAGTGACTCTATAAGAGTAAAATTAACTCTGCTTTTGCACAAAGTCTACTAACACCAAAACATTTAACACTTTTGAATTTGCTGTGTGTGAAGAACCCAGAGAGGGTTATTTGATTTTGCTTTCTGGAAAACAATAATTTTTTACATTTAGGCACTCCTGCAATCATCACACTTTTTCTGTTACAAACTGACTCCGGCCCCCCACCAGAGAAGGGAAAAGTTATGTGGCCCTCACAAGAAAAAGTTTGGGGACCCCTGGTCTAAGGTCTGCTTGGCATTCACATGTGCATTCAAACGACACCAGAGTTCACTTGAAGTGAACCCAGAGTGAGATTTTTAGGCTGTTTTCCAAATCAGAGTTTGGTTACACATTCACACCTCCACAGATGAATCAGGAAACAAACTGGAGGCTGATTAAAGCCAGCTGAACAGGGCTGGTGTGAGTGCACCATTAGGCACCTAGATGTGCTAGCAACTAGCTGGAAAAAAGTTTTGTCATGGCAGGAATCTGACCACAGCTGTTCATTCAGCACACCTCACAGCCACAGCAGGCACTGACCGATTTTAAAATGTGTGTTTGCTCCTTCATTGCTGATGTAGATCTGCCATTTACCATCGCTCCTCCACTCATAAGTTTATGCAAGACATTAGCGCTCTTTGAGGCTACATGGTAACTATATAATCACACATGGTATTTCACCAGAGTTAAAGAAAAGCTTATCCAAAAAGCTAAATCATGGCATGTTTTCACTCAACATCATTAATAGATGAACGTTCATGAAGAGGATACAGGCTGTATCGCCTCAGCTTTGATGCTGGAAGTAAAAGTTGACCTGCAGTCATATCTGCTGCTATGTAAAAACTGACACTGTTAGGGAAACAAACATTACAGAAACCCAAAGAAACTTCATGACAACAGTGATCACCATTAAGACTGTCATTAATGTTCATGATACACATCATGTTCATGTCGCCCTTCTTATAAAGTGTTACCATCGTTTTGGTCATTTTTTTTGTCACTGATCAATGGAAAATTATTTTCTTCTGGCAACTTTACAGCTTTAGTAACTTTTATTGTTGTGGTGCTCCAGACACAGAAAAGAATGAACCTCTAGATTTAAGATTGTTACACACTTTTGGTATGTTTATGCTCCTATGTGTTCGAGGCTGTTTGGTTGTAAATGTGAAGATAAAAGCAATATAACAAATCGCCATTGGTGGCGCTCTTGCTGTGCACAACAGATGTGTGCAGGACCTGTGAACAGAATTTTGGCGACGAGGATGGAATTTTCAAGTTGGAAGGCACAGAGTCTGCAGACGGAGCGGCTCCATAGAGGCAACACGGGACGGTAAAAGCCGAGCGTTATGGGGTTCCCGCCGAACCCGAGCTACAAGATGGCGTTTGGAAAGCCAGAAGATTTTCACTTCGAGGAAAGTGAAGAAAGTTTTTACAACTACCGCGAGCGTCTCGAGCAGTATTTTGCTGCCAACGACTTGGACACTAAAGAAGAAAAAACTAAGTCGGTGTTTCTCACGGTGGTGGGGAAACGATCCCATAGCTTGCTGATGGATCCGTGTGCTCCGGATAAACCGTCAGAGAAAAGCTACGAAGCGCTAGTGGATTTGCTGCAGAGGCACTAGTACCAAAGACGAACTTTATTGCAGAAAGGTGCAAGTTTCACGGAAGAAACCAAAAAGACAACGAAACAATCAGTGAGTATGTGGCTAGTTTACGAAAATTAGCAGCTACATGTAAATTTGGGGCTTTCTTAGATGAAGCACTGCGTGATAGATTCGTCTGTGGGGTAAAAAGCAGCGAGCTGAGAGATCGGCTGCTCAGCACCGCGCACACCAAAGATTTGACGCTGCCGCTGGCTGTAGAAATGGCGCTCTACTTTGAGGTAACTATGGACAGTGCACAGCAGTTTGCACAAAAAGCTTTCAAGGCTCATGTAATGGAAAAGAAAGCTAAAGAAAAATACCGCGAAGCTGAGAAAAATGCAGCTTCCGGGAAGAGCTGTTATCGTTGTGGTGGAAAAAGTCACAACCCGAATGACTGCAGGTTTAAAGAAAGTGAGTGCCACGAGAAAAAAGGGACACATAGCCAAAGCCAGGGCCGCGCAGAGACCACTAAAAGGGCAGGTGCTCAAAAAAAGGGCACATCTAACCGCATTCTAGGACAGAATATTAACAAAGCCACAAAGCTTTCAGAGTTTAATAAACAATGATAAATTACAAAATTGTGACATATACAATCAAAGCTAAGGTAAATCTCTATACAGAGCATACAACTATGCATATGTAAGATATTTTATTAGTAATTTCTTTCTGCAGGTCTATTTTGTTATAGGAAAGTATTGCAATATTCAAACCCGCAATTTAGCAAGATATGTAAATCAGAGCTGGTGGTTTAGCTCTGATTTACATATTTTGTCTTTACAGAATTACACTATTAAAAATATAAACAAGGGCACAATGCAACCTTTTAGTGGACTGTAATCTATAAAAAAGAGCTGCCTGTTTGCTGCAGTGGAGATGAAGATGGTTCATTCAGGAAAGCAAAGCTGCATCAAACTTTAAGGTGGAACTGCAGAAAAAAAGAAAAAAACAAAAGCAAAAATTGAATTGTTAATGCATGTCATTATGAGAAAAGCCTGCTGAGTTTTGCTTAACTTTTTTAAACATTTAAATCACACATTTGTCTCATGAAGGGAATTTTTTTTTGCAAAACAAACTTATTTGTGCATGTCGGAAATCTTTTCTTGATATTCTAAGTTTTTGTTTGACTCAAAGTTTTGCTTGTGATTCTCACATGACATCATGGGCAGGACCTAAAATCACAACAAAAGATTTCTGATGTGTGCAAATAAAAGTTTATGTTTGGCAAATAAGTTTTTAAGTTCACAAGACAAAAATTAGTTATTTAATTAAAAAAAAGTTTTTTAAAGAAAACAATTTGTTTTTAAAAAAGAAATCATTACAATTCCAAAGGTTTTGATTACAATTTTATTTTACTTAACTGAGGTTAGTTTATTTTTTCCCATTGAATAATTGGGGAAAAAATTTAACTACATACTCTGCGAACCAGACCCTAAACTTAAAGTCTGGGTTGAGTTTTTTCCCCTTCATTAATGACATACATTATATCTATCATGGTAATTCAGGGTGTGTTATTTTTAATTCTAAATGAATATCCTTGTTGGACTATTATTTAAGTGCTATTTGCCTTCAAGATACATTTACCTAACGCCAGAATAAATGCAATGTACATTATGCAGCAAAGGAAATTAGAAGATTGGACATATATCCATTATGGAGATGATCGGTTTTGGACGGGCGATGTGCCTCGTACACAGGGAAGAAGCTTTTTAGTTATCTAGCTTTTCTAGCAAAGTCGTTAGCTAGCAGCTAGCTAATAGCACAACAACAGCAGCCTAATGTCTGTATGATAAAAATACTGAATCGATAACAGTTTCTCCTCACCTGTCTCCCCCCACTGAGTAGTTCTTCAGAGAAAGGCAGACGCAGAGGCCTGTCAGTGTCTGTTGTATTTCATTACCTCTCTGCTTAAACCGCGACTCCGTGCTGAAGCAGAAACGATACTTCAACAATTCACCAAAAACTGTTCTGTAATCTGGATCGTTCGCTACGTTCAGCTCCAGTTAGCCGCCTTATGTCACTGCGCGAGAGGCAACTGCGTCATGCGTCATGGGCAAAAGGTCAAAGGTAACAAGGTGACCGGAGGGCTTATTATGTTGTACAAAAAACCAAAACAAAACAAAAAAATAATTTTAGTACTTGTTATTATGTGTCAGAAGAGGGCTTTGAAAATAATAATACCAACAAAAAAAATAATTGACCAAAAGGGCACTTTGGGGCAAGGAGCAAAAAGGGCAGGTGCTCAAGCACCCCCAACCCCCTCACTCTGCACATGCCTGGCCAAAGCCTGTCGCACACGCAAAGAAGGAGGCCGTTCGAGTACGACCAAGGGAACTATGCATCTGGATGTTAAGAGGCGACCTAGCGCTCTCAAGCAGTGGTCCTGTCAGGATGTCAGCGCGCTCCAACAGCAGGATTTCTGCAGCTGGTCCGGTCCGCAGTACCCGCCTGAAGGTGCGTCCCAGCATGCTGATCTAGGCAACAGGCGCAAGTTTAAAGGGGATCCAGACGACACCCAATTTCTGTCACATCAAGTCAGAGAAGACAGCAGCCAGCGATGTTGTGGTTCAGTGCAAGATGGAAGCTGCACCGAACTCTGACACTGTTCCAGATCTGACATTGGACAGTCCAGATTTTGGTCTATTTGAAATGAACACAGGCAATGGTGACATTGTAAAACCTTATTATGTGTATGTCAGTGTAAATGGCTCAAGAGTGAAGATGGAACTAGACACTGGTGCCGCAGAGTCAGTGATATCTGAAAGTCTGTATAAGCGCAGATTTAAATCAGTCAAACTTAGTCCAGCAAATTGTGTATTTAAGACATACAGCCAAGAGTCTTTACAGCTGATGGGTAAATTTGTGGCCAAAGTAAAATGTCAAGAAACCACTAAAAACTAGAACTGCTAGTAGTAAAAGGAAGAGGCCCTGCTTTGATGGGTAGAGACTGGATTAGTCAGTTGAAGCTAAACTGGTCACAGGTGAATAGAGTGGCTCCAGAAACAGTGGAAGATGTATGTGCTCAGTACGCATCGGTGTTCAACCATGAGCTAGGCAAGTTGAAGGGTATTAAAGCCAAGCTACATGTTGGTCCAGAAGCAGTGCCAAAGTTCCATAAACCAAGAAATGTTCCATATGCATTAAGGGAAGCTGTGGAAAAGGAACTGACTAAATTGGAGGCAGAAGGAGTTATTTCACCCACTAGTTACAGTGAGTGGGCTGCTCCGATAGTGTGCATACCTAAAAAGGATGACAGTGTGAGATTATGTGGCGACTACAAGGTCAACCATAAATCCATGGTTAAACGTGGATCAGTATCCACTTCCAAAGACGCAAGATCTGTTTGCAAAATTAGCAAGAGGTCAGAAATTCACCAAACTAGACTTATCCCAGGCTTACCAGCAAGTCCAGTTAGAGGAAAGCTCTAGGTGTTTCCTGACCATAAACACGCACAAAGGGCTATATCAATACAACAGGTTGCCTTATGGTGTTGCAAGTGCTCCTGCAATTTTCCAGAAAATAATGGATCAAGTGCTTCAGGGCATGGATGGTGTTATCTGCTATTTTGATGATATTTTGATAACTGGTAAAGATGCAGAAAGCCACCTGACTAACCTAAAAGAGGTCCTTAAGAGGCTTGAAAGCTACAACCTCAGGGAAAAGCGAGAAAAATGTGAGTTCATGCAAGACAGTGTTGCATATTTAGGACATGTCATTGACGCCACTGGCATTCATCCTATGAAGGAAAAGACAACTGCCATTCAGAAGGCTCCAGTTCCAAGAAATGTAACGGAACGTAGATCATTCTTGGCTCTGTTGAACTACTATGGGAAGTTTATACCAAACTTATCGACTCTGATCCAGCCAATGTCAGCATTACTGCACAAAGATGCAGGCTGGATTTGGTCAGAAAAATGTCAAAATGCCTTTGAGAATGCAAAGAAATCTCTTCAATCTGACAAAATCTTGGTACATTTTGATGCAGAGCTACCAATTATCTTAGCATGTGATGCTTCTCCTTATGGAGTTGGTGCTGTAATCAGTCACCAAATGAAAGATGGAAGCGAAAGACCAATTGCATTTGCATCGAGAATGCTAACTAAGACAGAACAAAACTACTCATAGATTGAAAAAGAAGCACTTGGTTTAGTATTTGGTGTTATGAAGTTTCATGACTACCTTTATGGAAGGAAATTCATTTTAGTGACGGACCACAAACCATTGCTAAAAATCTTGGGACCAAAAACAGGTGTGCCTACGCTAGTTACTGCTAGATTGCAAAGGTGGGCTCTAATCCTAGCTGCATACAAGTATGAGATTCAGTACAAAAGATCTGAGCAACACAGTAATGCAGATGCTTTATCAAGGTTACCGATGAAACCAAGTGTGGATGTGGTGTCAAACCCTATTTACAAAGTATCTTACCTTGACGAGTTACCTATCACTGCAAGGGAGATAGCAAAAGAAACAAAGATCCTGTGTTAAAGGTGGTGAAACAGTTGGTGTTAACTGGCTGGCCTAAACATGTACAGGATGAGTTACTGAAGCCATATTTTCAGAGACGTTTTGAGCTGACTGTTGAAGATGAGTGTCTGCTGTGGGGGTTACGAGTGGTGGTTCCTAAGAAATTAAGGGATCAGTTGATTTCTGAACTGCATGAACACCACTGGGGAATAGTAAAGATGAAATCCCTCGCCAGAAGTTTATTCTGGTGGCCAGCAGTAGATGAGTGCATTGAACAGGAAGTCAGTGAGTGTACCATTTGTCAAAAGCAGCGTAGTATGCCTTGTACTGCGCCAGTGCATAAATGGAAATGGGCTGCCAGCCCCTGGGAGAGAATCCATCTGGACTTTGCAGAGGACCACAAGCAGATGTTTCTGGTAGTTATGGATGCCTATGCTAGACGGCCAGAGATTATTCCTATGCATACTACTACTTCAGTTAAAACCATTGAAACACTGAGACATTTGTTTGCTGCTTATGGGTTACCAAAAGAAGTTGTAACAGATAACGGTCCTCAGTTTGTTTCACAAGAGTTTGAGTCATTTCTAAAAAAAAAAATGGAGTGCAGCACATTAAGTCACCTGCATACCACCCTGCCAGCAACGGATTAGCAGAGCGCTTAGTCCAAAATTTTAAAAAGCAAAGAATCGAGCCATAGGTGGTATGACACTTGAGCACTGTGTTGCAAATTTTCTTTTAGGGTACCGAAACACACCCCATACAACTACCGGGAAATCTCCTGCTGAGTTATTCCTAAAAAGACAGGTTCAAACAAGACTGTCACTGATCAGACCTCAGTTCGCCCAGAGAATGCAAAATAAAACGGAACCATCTCTTCCACGTGTTAGAGTTTTCGCAGTCGGTCAACCTGTATTGGTAAAAAATTACAGGGGAGGGGAGAAGTGGTTGAATGGAGTTGTACAAGAAATCTTGGGTCCTGTAACTTACAGTGTGGAAGTGAATGGGAAGTGTGTTAAAAAACATGTAAATCAGATTCTGGGTGTAAATGGAAATCCAGCTCATTTGACACAAACTGACTCTGGTACTGGAATTTTTTGGAATGATGATGATCTTGATACAACCACAAGTGTGGATCAACAGATGGAAGAAAAAACTGTTGGGAATCAACCAATAGACTTGCCATCATCTACAGTCGAAAGGAACACTCGTCCAGTGAGGAACTGGCGACCTCCTGATAGACTGAACTTGAAACTGCAACTCTAAATGAAAGTTTTAAAAAAAAAAAGAGAGAGAAGAAAAAGTGTTTCTTGATTTCAGTTATATTGATAAAAAAGTGGGTGAAAAATGTTTTAACTGATTGAGAAGTATTGAATTTACAGTTTATTGAATTTACTGTGGTGTTCCAGACACAGAAAAGAATGAACCTCTAGATTTAAGATTGTTACACACTTTTGGTATGTTTATGCTCCTGGTATGTTTATGCTCCTATGTGTTCGAGGCTGTTTGGTTGTAAATGTGAAGATAAAAGCAATATAACAAATCGCCATTGGTGGCGCTCTTGCTGTGCACAACAGATGTGCGCAGGACCTGTGAAGACGAAGAGGAAGTTCCCCCGTTCCTGAATAAATGTTGCCATGTGCAAGTTATCTGCTTGAATATTATTTTATTTGACCTAGTGTATCATACACAACAATTGTGAACATAGAGCAATAGGCAGGCAGTGAATTGATTTGTTATTCATAGGGACAGATTGCTGAGCAAGCCTACCAGGCTCAGGGGCCTAAGAGCTCCAGGGGCCCTAAAGCCTGGGGCTCTGCCCAGAGAATGTACTGTAACATAAACTTATGTTGAGTTTGCCTGAATGTTATCCATTTGTATCCACAAAGTTCACCGGAATCCATCAGTTAAGTTCTGTTTTCCCAAAACGTTCTCCCAGAGAAAACTTGTAGATCTTCCCCTTGACAATAATGTCTGGACGACAAAGATTATACACAAAAACTGTTTTATACAACTGCGCCCAGAAGCCCACAAGACCATAAACCGCCCATGGGTTAAAAGGGTTATTTTTATATAATATGTGTTAAAAGTGCATCACGTATAGCATCCCCTGTCTGCCTACAGGGCAAAGAAAAATGTTCAGGCTCAGGATATTTTTCCACTATCATCCCTGTTTTCATGCTTCAGGCATTCTTTGGGGTCATATAATTTTCTGGGATCTGCTCTGAGAGCAGCTCTTTACTTATTTTATCAATGTATCCTTAAACTATCCATCGTTGTGTCTCCTTCTCAGAAGATTAAACAATGAGAGAGTGTTCTTTACAGCTGGTCACCTAAACAACTCGGGTGATGAGAGTAAGTCTGACTATGAGCAACAGGATCCATTGTGATCAGCTTTTGTTTTGTTTTTGTCCAAATGATTTGTTTTCTCTGAAAATATTCTGTGCTTCCTTATCCTCCTCATAGTTAGATTCCATGTTTTACCAAAGTCCCCCTCCTGTTGACCGTCCTGCTTTATGGCATTCGGCTTTGGCATTCTCTGTTCATTTGTTGACCTGAAAATGTGAGATAACAGATGCAGACGAGATCTTTAGACCCAACATCTCGTATCCTGGAGATTGAGAAGATGGCATCTCCAGGGGTCATGGGGCAGGAGGCATGGTCCATCCTGGACAGGTCAACAGTCCAACACAGGACAACACAGGGGGACGCAGGACCAAACCACACAAGCACACAAGTACCCGAGGCCAATATAGAGGGAGACTAATGAAAAATAAACAAAGAACTGAATTACTAGCAACTTTGAAGAGCATGGTTATGCCATTCCTCCAAGTTCCTTCACTTCATTGGTGAATTATCACATCCCAGATACTTTTGGCCCGGTCTTCTCTTTTTGACTTGTTCAGAGTGTCATGATTCTGATCACCTTTCCATACTCTTTCAACCATGTTTCTGATTTGCGATTATCTTGTTCCATTCTCTCTTATTTTATTCCCCGTGACTAGAGGGAGAATCCATGCTGGTATCCATCACTGGCGATGCTGCACAGCTGAATGCCTCATAGGCAGTAAAGCGTAAGAAGCCAGCACCCATCTCCTCCAGCTTTGCTGCTTTGCAGAGAAGAATGGCTTTGCAGGGAATGGTCATCATTCCTCCAACACTGTGGTGATCATGCAAACAGAGGACAGAGGCTGGCAGCCTGGTGTTGTCCTGCAGCGCTGCAGCCAAGCCTGCAAATTATGACAAACAGCTCTGTTTCATGGCTCCTTCTCTCTGCAGATGTCACAGAAGTAACACTCCTTCATTCCTTATGCTGCTGCCATAACTGTTTGTTTGACTGTTCAGAGGATTATTGTCAACACAAGCTTCTGCTTGAGAAGCAACCAGTTCAGCTTTTAATATAGAGCCAGATTACAATGAATGAATTCCCAAACAGGTCCAATTCATATCCAGTTAGATAGAATTCGAATTTGTTTCAAATCATTTCATTCTAGTACAGTACCACCCTAATAGTCAGACACGAGTGACTGTAATGCTGTGCAGCACTATTAAGATCAGAGGATCGTGTAATATACAACCTGGTATAATCTAAGGAGACCCCTGTCATAGCATTCAGTTTTTGATTCTGCAGCTACCCATCATTCTGATCAAGCACGTGGCAACAGTAGACAGAAACAACAGAAAACCTCCAGCAGTACCAGGCCTGGATTGAGTTTGTGGGAACTGAGCAGTTTTTATTTCAGGTGAGCTTGAGAATTAAGTGTGTTTAACTTAAATAACTTAGATTAAATTTAAGTAATAATATACTGTTTTTATCCTGAGAGCAGAAAATATAAATATTTACACCAGTAAATGGCCCAGCCCTAATTGAGAGCTGATCTGATCTGAATGATCACTCCTCCCACAGAGGCGAGTGTAGAATGAAGTAAAAGCAGTGATTTCTGCATGACCTTCTTCACTTTAGGGTAAGAATTTTGTTTTGAAGAGAAAATCCTCTTTGGTGGCACATGGGCAGAGCACAGCCAATGTATGGAGGCCTTAGTCCTGAACTTAGCTGTCACAGGGTTGAGTCCTGGCCTGGTGACCTGTACAGCATGTCTTTCCTCTCATTCCCTACTTTCCTGTCTGACCTCTCTCACATAAAGACCACTAGAGCCAATAAAATCTTAACCAAACAGCCGAAATGAAGAGTTTTATGTAATAATCAAGCTTTACATCATGCTATAAAGATATTCCCTCATTAAAAACATATGTGGAGTGTTGCTTTGATTCTCTCATGCATGTTTGAGGAATCCTTGAATCTTCCATGGCAACCAAACGGGGATGCCTAAACGTTGGCTCTCACAAAGCTCAACATACCAAAGCTCCTCCTCAGAGCTGCAGTCTCCAGCTGAGCACCTCTTCCCCGGGGCCTCCCCCACTCAGCTCCCAGACTAGTCAGCAGCAATTAGCAAACATCTGGGGCCTCATGCATAAAAGACTGCGTAGTTTTCACACTAAAACTTGGCGTACGGAAAAATTTAGAAAAGTGCAGCGCACAAAATAAATCGGATGCATAAAGCCATGCGCACGCACGTGACAGCGCACCTTTCCTTTATAAATCCTAATTTGCAGGAAATGGAGCACAGCTGCTGGTCCGCCTGTCGTCACCCACATATATAAATTAATATAAATAACTGGAAGTTTGCCACCACGTGAAGCAATAACCATGGCAACGTCCTTGTTTGAAGCAGTTTAAGTATTTATAATAATAATAATCATCATATATTTTATTTAAAAGGTGCTTTAAGGGCACATAATGTCACCTCACAAAATAAAAATACATTTTAAAGAAAAAAAATCCTAGTTAAAAAAAAATACAAAAAGAGATCGTGCAAATGCCTGTCTGAACAGTAGCGCATTCAGCCGGGATTTAAAGACAAGACAGAGAGTCAGAGGGTCATTTGAGTGGGAATGTGGACGTTTATTCTACATAGTAGAATCATGTGCATGAGTTGTACATTACAGAATAAAGATGCTTTATGTCCATAAGGCGCATTCACAAAGCAGGCGGCTGGACCGGTACCGGTACCACACTGCTCCTTCTTTAGGTTTTGCTCAGACTGATCATCCTGGAGCTCTGAGCAAAACCTAAAGAAGGAGAATATGATCTCAGATCAATCGCTTCCTCTGAATCCTTCCATTGATGATGTTCTCCATCAGAGCCAAAGCGCTCCACAATTACGCGGTTCACCTTTGCGCAGCTACTTTTATACATGTGATTGCATACACACCTTGATCACCTTAAAAATAATCAAACCTTTTGATTATTTTTAATCAGCAGATGTGGGTTAATCTGCTGATCTAACCCTGTTTTCTTCTTTCAGTGAGAATGAAATTACCCCACAGATGCATTTCATGCGCTTCGGCTCACAGACCAATGCGCTACATCTTTATGAGACAAAAACTGAGGAAAAGTACTATTTACATTCGAGCGAAGTTTTCACATACTTTTATTTTTATTTTCTTTATTTTGTGTTCGTGTTAGCTTATTAGCCCTGCGACAGACTGGAGGCTTGTCCAGGGGGTCCCTGCCTCTTGCCTGGAATTGTTAGCTGGAGAATGACCAAAGAAAAAGTTTGCGTGGCTGCCACACATTTTCACGCCAGCAAAAAAATGTACGTATATTTACGCAAATTTTGACGCAAAGTTCATTTTTTACACATGCCAACTTGTGCGTAAAACATGGCGCCGCACATTTTTTGTGCGTATGCATGCTTTATGCATGAGGCCCCTGATGCTTACAGGAATACCTCCAGCTCCAACTAACGCTGCTCATTTCCTCCACGTCCACATCTGTCTGTAAAACCCTGGAATTTCCCTGAACTTCACATGTTAACTGCTCTGAGAAGGCGTCAGGTGATGTTTGTCTGCCTGTGTGTTCGCTCATCACTGCTGCCATCCCAGCGTGTCAGCTGAGTATTCCTACAGCTCCTCCTGCGTCCATTCAGCAGACATGCAGCTCCTAATGAAATCTGAGAGAGAGGAAACAGCAAACTGGGAGCTCTTTGAAATCTTTTTATAGTTGCCGCTGCTTTGTATACTTCAGTTAGCTTTAGTTCAAATCCACAGTCAGCTGCTTAAAGGAGTTTCTGTTTTCAAGTCTTATCAAATGTTCGCAAATTCTCAGTCTGGAATAATCATGAGTTCCCGTTCCCTAATGAATATTCTCAACCTGCTCCAGAGATGATGAAGAGCTGAAAGTACATTTATAGAGCTGCCAAACTTTTTCATGTGCCACTGATTAGTTTTTGTTTCCTTGTTTATCTCTGCTTAGTGGTGTAATAAGTCTTCAGATCTTTGATTCCCATTAATATGCAGCCATCTAAGCCTCCATTAACAATGTTATTATACCAACTCTCTTTCCAGTCATTTTAAAAAGGTTTTTGCTACTTTACGAAAACCTTTCACTGTTTTACAGCAGCAAAAATAGTTTTAGAATTTAAAATGTCTCTTATTATATTGATGTATAGTTTGAGTAAAACAAAATTAATTGCTATTAATTAATTACAGACCCTGTAATTAACTCAATTAAACATTTTAATTTGTATTGAGTCCCACTACTAAAAATTAGAGATGTAAACATAGAAAAACTGCATTAGTCTCCTTTATTTTAGTCAAATTATTTGTGGCATCAGAGAGTGTGGAACCCCACTTTGTGAAAGACAGTTATGACCTAACACTGGGTTTTCTATCCCATACAGAATAAATGTAGTGAAATTAAAAACTGGATCATCAAGGGTCAAAGGTGTTGCACTGGATGCTAGCAGCAACATGAGTAGCCATGTTTGAATGTTTGCTCTTTGGAAAGCACCTTGTTGGTGCTGATAAAAATCTCTTCTGTTTGTGATATCCGTGTTTTTTCTCTGGTATCAATTCAACTATAAAAATCAAATCAAAGTGTCTTTGTGAAACTTTTTTTTTTTAGAAATGTTGGTTCTATGATAAGGTTTATGTTTATTTCTCTCTGGGATTAACAAAATACTTTGGAAATGAATTGAACTAATTCAATGCAATTCCTGAACTGAACTGAAGTGATTAAATGAAATTAAATTATCCATCCATCCATTTTCTTTTGTTTATTCAGGGTAAGGTTGCAGGTGAAGCAGCCTAAGGAGGTCCAGGCTTCCCTCTCCCCAGTCACTTGGGCCAGTTCATCCAAGGGCTGAGAGACATATTCCTGCCAGTGTGACCTGGGTTTTCCTCTGGGTCTCCTCCCAGTGGGATGTGTCCAGAACACGTCACCAGGGAGGAGTCTAGTAGGCGTACTAACCAGATGCCAGAGCCACCCAGCTGGCTCCTCTTTACGAGGAGAAGCAACAGCTCTACTCTTAGTCCCTCCTGGATGACCAAGCTTGTTGCTTGTCTCTTGTCTCAAGGAAAGAGCCCGACAGCCTGCAGAGGAAACTCATTAGTATCCATGATCTTGTTCTTCCAGTCACAAGCTGTGGTTCCTGTATGACCCTGTACCAGTCATACAGGGACCCAGCAGCCCATAGGAACTTCCAGGACCCTGCTGAAGGTTTAGAGCTGGTCCACTTTTCCACAACCAGAACCAAAACCACACTGCTCTTCCTGAATCTGAAGTTCGTCTGAATGATGGACCCCTCCCCCCAGATCCCTATGAATTAAATAAAATAAAATTAAATTAAATTAAACTAAATACTGCCTTACTAAATGTTTAGGTAGTGACATAAAACTTGTGTTCCACACAGTTTGGAGTTTCTGTGCAGACATGTAGTTTTTGTGCAGTGATTGGATGCAGATTTATTCAGAACAATAAAAACTCTCACCTAAAGAAGTATTTTCATATCAAATCACATTTCTACTCTTATTTATTTTTTCCTGCCACAAAACAATCAGCTACCTTCATTTCAGTCCAGTTGCATCATCAGAGCCAATGAAGCTGTGAAAGTCAGTCTGAAATGACTGTCAGTCTAATCAGCAGACTGATTTCTCCAAATGAGGGACAGACATGCATTCATTTCTTGGATTGTTGTGTTGTCAGAAAACCACACAGCCATCATCAGTTTGCATCGAAATGGCCTCTCATGTGAGGAACCTGCTGCTTAGAATACAGCAGCTGAAAGAACAGTTTTCCTTTCAAACAGGACTACCTCTTTCTGTGGAGTGCACTACACAGTTGTTTTTCCACCAGTGCTCAGCCTGGCAGCTGGAAGGTGCAACTCCGTCTGCACACACTGGGAAAAACTGTTTTTGACAAAGAATGTAGCATAGAAGTTACTTTTGTCCAGGGAAACCATGACGGACACAGACTGAGTTTCTGCTGGACGTAGGAGCAGACAGTAGAAGGCTAAAGCAGAGCTACTTCCAGAACTTAACCCACTGAGAACCTGAGCATGACTTAACTCTGTAAATATTGACTTTACACAAGATTGTGATGTATTTGCCCATAAATGGCTTTGGAACTTATGAAATAATTGTGTTTGTCCTTCTGTATGTCTAACAAACATGTCTCGCCTTTTTTTCTACTTGCTTCTTCCTTGTAGACTTGTCAGGATCACGGCACCCACAGAGCCTTTCAGTAAAGTACAATACTATTGAAAAGCCAATTTTTTTTATAAACTTTATCACAAAGGGAAACACATTTTATAGTTTCATTTCACACAGATTAATGTTTGAAAGTCCTTTTCTTCTGTTTAATTATGATTTTATGCTTACAATGAATGAAAACAGAAAAAAACAGAAATGTGAGCTTAATGAAAAGTATGTTTATAACTTGCTTAAATGTTATTTTCAAAATGTACTTTTAATCTGACAATCGAGTCTCTTCGGGACATGTATGCTAATTTATTGAATACGACTGTTTATCAGTTAGCAAGAGGTCAGGAGGTCAGACAGGTCACTGGTTCGTCACAGGAGGAAACAGGAGAACCAACAGAGAACAAAGACAAGGACAACATGCAGACTCAAAACCACAAGACTCGTTTCAATTCTTACTTTTATTTTATAAATGTGGGTCTTGGATACAATTGAAGGATTATTGCTTATACTTGTAAACATAATAAAGTTCTCAAGTCAAAGCACCCAGTACAGTAGATGGTTCCTGCAGAACCAGCAGAGTGAGCTTGAGTTTCTCTGGACCAGAGGGCATCATGTTACTGTCAGTACTGAGGCTTCACCATGTAACTGAAGGACTTCTGGTCCGCCTCCCACCCAGGTAAAGAACGGTGATCACATGACTCATCAAAGAGGAGAAAAACACTAACCCTTACACCTGCAACCTCAGCCTGTCATATTTTGTTGCTTTTTTGTTTGAGAGAGGTGAAAGATTTAGAAAACTGCAAACTGCTGCAGCTGAACTGATATTCCGTCAGACACCGGGCTTTGGACTGTGACTTCATCACATTCTGCAGGATAAAGAGGAAACAACAACTTTAATCCACATTATGTTATGTGTGGAATTATTATGGGGAAAAAAAACATCAGATCATTAGTCAGAGAGGACAGTCAGCTGTTTTTTTTATAGCAAAAAAATAAATAACAGGCAACAATTTACACATATGATACAAACATCTGTCTTTGTATATAATGCCTTAAAATGTTGCTGTAATTTATGGCTCATATTTTATCAGATCAAATAGAGGACAAAATATGGAATGAGCCTGGAATCCAAAACAAAGATCTGCACATTTATGCAAATGAATGTTCAGTAATGAGCCATTACCTGATTGAGTGACAGAAAGCGTGACTCTGACAGAGCTGGCAGCACAAACACTACAAAACACTTTGGGGGGTTTTTTCAAGAAACTAAATAAACACCGTGTATAAATCTTTCCTCTATTTGACCTGAAAAGATGACAAATCATATCACTAATTTCTTTTTATAATTTTCTTTTTTTTTTACAAACAAAATCTTCAAACATTAAAAATGATTTGTTGACTGAAAATCTTGTTACTTTTTTAAATACCAATAAGTCTGAAGCATTTGATTTGCATCTGTATCAGATTTTGTCACAGAGAGATGTATTATCCACCCCCCACCCCCTCCATCATTCTCTGGAGCAATGACAGTGTGAGAAATTCCTGGATGACAAGAGCAAATTGTAAACCTGCTTTTATTAAGCGTCAGGTTTTAACTCAGAAAATTAGACGTTTTTCTTATATGGCTCAACACCGACATCTTGTGGTTTTGTTTAGCCATTACACTAAGACGTCATCCTCAGAGTTTTAAGAAATACACTGGATTTCTTAAATCCAGTGTATTTAAGAAATACACTGTATTCTTATTTAAGAATACGCTGTATTCTTAAATACAAACTCACCTCCAGATGTCCTTCATGTCAGTGCAGCATGACATGAAGGACATCAGCAAACAACATCTGGAGGTGAGTTTGCGGTGCAAACCGTGAACAGGAGTTTTTGTTCTTCACCATAAACTCATCATGACAGAATCAGAAGGTTCCATTTGTGTCAAAAATAAGTCGAAGTCATATGTGTAGATGTTGTTGGTCTATGTCATTGCTATGTGACTTTGGGTGATGTCTATGGTCTTAGTGCTTTATGGATATGTCGATGTTGCATGTAGCCGTTGTATATGTAGGTGATGCATATGTTAGATGTTGCGTATAACCCTGATTGGTAATGTATGCACCAATAAGGGCATACATTACATATGCCCTGCTTGCTGCATATGTAATGTATGCTTTAACTCTTTAACGTCCTGTGGGTTTACTGGAAGCTGCCACGGAGCCCGCGCGCCGTATTGGCGGTGGAGGCCCCGCCATATCGTGACCCACCAATCAGCAGAAGGTCTGCAGGTGAGCAACGGGAAGACACGTGGTGTGGTTCTCCACAAGAAGAGTAACACAAACACGGTGGGAAAGATGGAAAACAAGTGCAGCCAGGTGAGTTTGGCGCTCTGCAGGCCGCAGATTCAGTTCGGTCTGTAGCTACTTGGAATGTCCGCAAGCATGTAAGAGGGAACATTAAAAGTTCGGGCTGCGGTGGCGCCTGTCAGGGTTGTTACATTGTTTTAAGTTGGGGCATTCCCAGTTCACTTGGTTTACTCACATTGATGCAGTGGACGCGCCTGTTTATTACCTTGTTAAAGTGTTTGCTTGTTTTGCTGCGCCTCTAATCTAAACACGCCACAGCCCCGCAGGTACTGCAGTGCTGCTCACTGACAACATGTCTGATGATTTATTTATTTAGACAGATCTGCTGTTGACTGTAGCGAATTTACAGAACTTCACACTTTTATTACGCCAGAACCAGCCTCGATATTCTCCAGAGGGTACTGGTGTTTTCAGGTCTAGCTTAGCCGTAATACTATCGCTATCAAGTTTTGTTGTTGTTTTAGCTCGGTAAAATGTTTTGTCCGTGTCTTTTAAATTGATGTAACTGTAGATAATTTCTATCCTTATAAAATAAAAATAATTTCGATAGGACGTTTGATTAAACATACACCTGATTTTAATTACGGCCAGCTGCTGCTCTGTGGCGCCACCTCATGATCATTTTTCGGTACTGCCACATGTTTAAAGTTTTCGCTCCGTGTAAAGTTGCATCGGATTAAATATTAGTTCAGTAGCTCAAATCTAAAACGTGTTTATTATAGGTTTATTCACCTAGTTCGATATGTTTCTGTTGATGATGATGATGATGATGATGATGATATGAAATGTTAACATCAGCCCAGTTAGAAAGACCACCGTCATGTTTTGGGACTATTGGATGAAGCTGAAGTACCCAGGGAGAACATACTAACTCCATGACAAGAGACTTCAGGCTGAGATTCAAACCCAAAACCTTCTTGCTGCTAGTTGATAACTATGCTTTTGTGCAGCTGCTTAGCTAATGAAAATAAAAAAAATCCAGTTTAGAATATTAAATTAGTCATTTTTAATATTAATCGGCATGCATACTGAAAGCATGTCCAGGTACTGGGCAAGACATAAACTAAATACTGGTTCAGGGCTCCCTTTGCATGACTTCCTCCATCAGTGCAGCATGACATGAAGGAGATCTGTATGTGGTTCCTCTGAGGAGCAGTGGAGGCCCTGGTTACTTTATCAACCATCAGTCCACAAGTTCTCTGTGGGTTTAATGTCAGACTGAATTGTTGGCACATTTGTATTCCATCTTTTTTCCTTCCACCAAAGGGGAATTTTCCAGTAACATTTTCCAGTAGGGCTGCATGATATGTGGAATGAACTAATTGTGATATTGTTGTTGAAAATATTGATTATAATTGAACGATTCTTTGATTATTTCTTCCTTTATTGTAACACAATTTCCTCACCACTCTGAGTTTTGTTGTCTCAACCTCTGGAAATATACATCAAGTGTAGAGATGAGCAGCACTCAGAAGGCATCCGACTGGATGTCTTAGTTTTAGACAGTTTGTAGCAGACATAGCTCATTTACTCAGAGAGGTTACTGTTTCCTGTTGGTTGCTGAGGTGTTGTGAACAATGCGACCCTGCTGTGTTTTGACTGTCAGGTGCAGAACATTGAGCGAGTGCAGGCTCTGGAAGCCTGGCTGGAAACGACCAACACCAGGCTGACCCAGGTTAATGGCCAGAGGAAGTACGGAGGACCGCCTGAGGGTGAGACGCACAGCCACACTGGGACACCATCATAAACGCGTTAGGCATACAATGCTGTGAAAAACTATTTGCCTCTTTGCAGACTTCTGCTGCTGTTTTTGTCTCTACTGAAAGTTTTACATCATCAAATTTGAATCAGACAGAGATGGGGTGATTAAACTGAAAGATACTTTTTAAATGAGAATTTTATTCATTAAGGGAAAAAGTTATCCAAGCCAACCTGACCATACGTGAAAAAGCAAACAACCTAAACCATTGTTCCACCCTTAGCACCAACAACTGACATTAAGAGTGTTGATGAGTCTTTAACATCACTGAGAAATGTTAACCCTCTCTCCTTTACAAAAATGATCAAATTCAGCTATACTGGAGGGTTTGGAAGTATGAACAGTATGTTTTAGGTTACTCTACAATGTCTGAATTGGATTTAAGTCCAGACTTTAGCTAGACCCCCTCCAAAGCTGAATTTTGTTTTTTGTTTTTTCCCTTTTTGAGTCATTCAGAGGTGACCTTGCTGCTGTACTTTGGATCATTCTCCTGCTGCTTCAGGCCATGCTCTGATGGCTGGACATTCAGGATGTTCTGGTACTGAGCAAAAGTCATGATTCATCAGTAATGACAAGTTGTCCAGGTCATGAGAAAGCAAAGCTGCTCCAAACCATCATACTACCACCGAGTTTGATTTTCAGTATGATTGTCTGTTTCTGAAATGCTGCTAGTTCCACACCACAGATGCACATCTTCCAAAACATTTACTTTTGTCTTTTCACTCCTCAGAATATTTCCCTAAAGGTCTTTGGGATTATCAAGATGTTTTTGGTAAAATGTTTGTGATGGTTTTGGTCAGCTGTGGTTTTGCCTTGGTTTATCCAGTCTCTCTTTTTCATTGTCAAGTCATGAACTCTGACCTTGCCTGAGGAAAGTGAGGCCTGCAGAGTGTTAGATGTTGTTTTGTGACCTACAGGTTGAAACATTGATGGAGTCATTTTGGTTGACTGACCTCTGCTGGCTCTGTTGTCTGAGAGAATGTTGCATCATTCAGGTTTTCTGGAGGGCAGAAAGTGTTGACATCAGTGCAGTAAACACATGCCGGTAGATCCTGGATGTTTTCCTGACTCTGATACAGCAGAAAGAAGTTATTCAAACATGTCTAATGGAGGAAAGGAAAGCTATTTTGATAAAGCGGGTCAGATATGAGTCTTTCTCCACAAAAAAGCTGAAATACTGAATGTCTTTGTTTAAATAAAACTAGGACATTATGCTGATGAAACAACTGACATGTTTCTGATAAAATGGAGGAAACCACTGAGGGGCTTGGGACTGAACTGTAACTTGGATCATAGGATTCTTGATTGAATAGTTTGATGGATCCATGTGGGAAGGAACTTTTTTATTTGGTATATTGTTTTATGCTCTCTGTGGTCTTGTTGTGTATTGAGCTTGTAATATAAATATGTTGGAAATAAAAAAAAAGGCTTTTGTATCCCTTTCCAGTCTGATATCAGTGACTTTGTTCTTCTGTTTTTAATTTCTTTTTTTTTTTTTTTTTACATGTTGCTTTTTGTGATTGTCACAGAGGTTTATTTAAGTAGTTACATCTGCAAATGAGATAGTAATCAGGCCTCGGTTTGAGTTGTGAGAGTGAGCTCACTTTTCACAGGTTGGCTTTGACTATTTTTTTCCCTTTATAACTGAAATCCTCATTTGAAACCTACTTATATTAACTCTGGTTATTTTTATCTTGACTATCTCAAGCATTTAGATGCAACAATGTGAAAGCACTTTTTCACACCGCTGGGGTCCGTTCCCAGTATTTGGGTCTGCCGAGGTTTTACGTTTGTTTCCAAGATGTCGACATTTTCTTCATTCTCCTTCAGCTGCTGCGGTCTAACACTGCAGCAGAGCGATATTGGCCTCATGCATGGTCTGTCTTATAGAATGTTAAAGCTGACTTTTATCATTCTTGTCATTTTCTGTTCCTCAATAAAAAAAATTTGTTTATTGCTCAGTACTTATGGAGAGTCCTCTTGATGAGATGAATGGACCTGACTGGCCAGAGTTGGTCTGGCTGTGGAGAACAGACAAATGCATAACTGTCCCTCTGCTGCTTCTGCACCCTGCTGGTCAGCTGACTGAAGGAAAGGCCATGTACTTTTTATTTTCCCACAAGGAAGATAAATGTGTCTGTTTGGAAGTATATGCAGTTATATGGTGTGTAAACTGAAGGAGCTCCACATAAAGTCGGCTTACTAGACTTGTTGCTGTATGAAAGAATAAAAATGTCTAATATTCTGCATTGATGACACTTGATTTCATATTAGATTTAGCAGATTTAGAAATACTAGATTTGGTGGGCCTATATTTTATAGCTGTAATATTTATTATGGATTTATATATTTTATGGACAGAATTTAACAGGATGAATATTTTTTTTCTTTTTAAATTGAAATAATTAAACCATGTTATACATTGTTTTGAAAATACCATAACACTGTGGTATTATTCAATATAATTTTACCGTGTCTAACACATAAATATGAGTAAAGTAGGAGTTAATAGGATTATCTATTCATTTCTTTTCATGGGGAGGCAGATGTGATGTATTTAGTAGAAAAATTCAGCAGTGAAAAAGTATATTTTATTTGTTTGGCAGTAAGCATCACAAATGTTGACAAATGTATAATGGAAATTTAAAAAAGGTCTTCTGCTTAGAATTTGTGATATTATACATAGTTCCCATGATTGGTGGTGATTATCTGCTGTGTTGTGGTGACCTCACAGAATTCATATAAAAAGTAGCAGAATGACCTGCAGTAGATACAGAATAACTGGTTAAACCAGAAGAGAGGCTGCACAATATATTGCTGTTATGATGTCACCAGGAATCAATATTGTCACAGAGAACTGTTTGGAGTGCAAACATTTTGTCTAAAATGTTTCTAAAAATGGGAAGTTATTGAGTTGGTAACAGTACAGAGACTACTGTTAATTGCAAACAGCAGACGTGACCTGGTGGGCGGGTCAGTCAGTCAAACCTCTATACGTCCCCAAGGGAAAGGTAGAGAAGATTGGCTTCATATGCAAGTATGGAAAATCACATAGCAGGTCTTGATGCTCAATTAAATTTATTTTATTTTATTTATTTATTTTTTTTTTTGCAAAAATCTAACTTTTTTATTATTATTTTATTTTTTGCGTGATTGTGATTAATTGAATGCAACCACAATCAGATTTTGGTCTGAACGGTTTGCGAGCCCAAAGTCCATATGTGTGGAAGAAGAAGGTAGATGTCAGTGCTCTGTTTACGGAGGTAGTATTGCTGTGGATGGATTTTAAAGTTATTCAGCCATGGAGCTGATACAAATTGAATTTTTTGGGGGGGTCAAAAGATCAAAATTGGGCTGTTTATTCTCTCATGAAAAAGTCTGATGTGGGTTGCATTTGCCTGATGTGTGAACGTAGCCCAAGTTGATGAACTGGAATCACATGCTCCACACTGAATATAACCTCCTCCTGTTAACACACCTCTAGCTGGTTCTTTCTGTGTGTGCAGTTCCCCCTGGAATGTAGCCAAGTGTTTCTAATCTTCGTATTTATCCTGATGGGTAGCAGTACATCTGCCACTGAGCCTCATAGCCCTCCTTCTTCTTGGATTAGGGTGGAACGGTCCCACCCCAGGCGAGCACTGTGAGGTCTTCATCAGCCACATCCCTCGGGACGCCTACGAGGACCTGCTCATCCCCCTGTTCAGCTCTGTGGGACCTCTCTGGGAGTTCCGCCTTATGATGAACTTCAGTGGCCAGAACCGGGGCTTTGCCTACGCCAAATATGGCACACAGACCCTCGCCACAGAGGCCGTCCTCAAGCTGAACGGCTACATGCTGGAGCCCAAGTGCTACCTCTGTGTCCGCCGCAGCACAGAGAAGAGACACCTCTGTATTGGAAATCTGCCAGCTGCCACTAAACAAGAAGACCTGAAGCAGGTTAGGTCGGTCTGCCTGTTGGGAGTGACGTATTGAATTTACTACACAACTTATTAAAACTGAAGAACAAGATGCAGTGATCAGAAATGAATTTATTCAAATTATTTACCAACACACAAGGCCTTCTGGAAGGCAATGGTAGCAGACTGGTGTGTGTGTGTGTGTGTGTGCGTGTGTGTGTGTGTGTGTGTGTGTGTGTGTGTGTGTGTGTGTGTGCGCGTGCGTGTGTGTGTGTGTTTTTTCAAGGTGCTGCGGCGGCTGGTGGAGGGGGTGGAGAGGGTTTCTCTGAAGACCGGTCCTGGCATAGAGGGGGTCTCTGCTGTCGTTGCCTTCTCCTCCCATCATACCGCGTCGATGGCTAAGAAGGATCTAGTGGCAGGTAATCTAGTGACCAGTCCAACTTCTGGTCTTTTAATAATTTAACACATTTTGTCATTCTACAGGAATTCATACCACTTATAACTTATTCAGTTATTATTTGTGTCTTGCTACAACTACGTTTAATTTGTTTCAGCACAGCACTGTTCCAAATTGTGATGGAAAACGTTGCTTGATTTTTATTTTTATTTATTTATTTATTAAAGCTCCAGTATGTAACTTTTATAAATAACCTGCTTTTTACATATTTGTTAAGACTGTCTCAATATCCTGACAGTTTGTTATAAGATGGATAATCTGTGAAAAGTCTGATCTCCTCCCTGAGCTGTTATTCCTGCCTGAAGAAATGCAGTGATGGCAACCAAAAACAACCAATCAGAGCCAGGAGGAGTAGCTGGGCGCTATATGTAAAATTAAAAAAAAAAAAATATATATATATATATAAAATATAAGTTACATTACTAAAGTTTTAACAAATGTAAATCTGAAAAGTTTTCTGTCCATTTCTATTCATTTACCCTAGTAAAAACCAGACCCTGGTTCTGACTAGGCTTTGTACCGTCTGGACCCTCGGCTATTGAGAAACCATCACATCCGGGATGCGTGGCTTCTGCTGACATTTTAAACGATTGTCTGATTTTTACCCGATCACTAACATTTGGTCATGTGAGGCGCTGTAAATTTCCTGTTTACAGCACAGGAATCACCTGTGCTGTAAACAATGATCCCTCACTGTGAAGAGAGAAGTGTTGAGCTAAATGTCATCTTTGCCAGCAATAAATTGCTTCAAACATCCCTCTTGTTCCAAATTTAATAGTCGTATATTTGCAAGCATGTCCAACACTAACTGAACAGCGTCCTTCACTTCATCTGCTGCCTTTGCTACAACTACAGACAGAGCACGATTCGAAACCAGGAAAAAGAATTAACCTCATCGTTCACAATTTCTTTTGGCTTTTCTAGCAGTTCTCCCCTGAAACAATGAATCATTTTCCTTCCATGTCAGTCTTCTTTTCCTTTGTGTCATAAAAATCCCAATAATACACAATACGTTGTGGTTTTAAGATGGGTATAAATACTTTGTTAGGAGCTGTTTGTGGTTTTTCTGTGACAGAGAAGAGCTGTAGTAAAGTCAGATAAACATCTCTACTCTGTCTAGAATTCAAGAAGCGATTTTCATTGGAGATTTCCATCAAGTGGGAGCCAGGAGAGAACCCGAGCCCCAGCCAGACATGTTCTCCACCAGCCCAAAAGATTCTGCTGCAGCCGTGCTTCGTGCCCTGCAGCCAGGCCGTCTCTCACCCTTCAGCCCCACCGCAACTCCAGCCTGCTGCTCCACCCGTCTCTCCAGGGTTCTGCAGGGCAGTGGGGGAACCAGTCTCTCCCCTGCAGCCACACGCGTGTTACCCCCTCCCAACCTCCCACCACCCCCAGCAACACATGGTCTGTGCGCCGTCCCCAGTGATGCTCCTCCATAAGGTTTGCGAGGCCAACGGGTTTGGCCAGCCGCTCTATGAGCTACACTACAGTTTGGCCAGACCAGATGGTTTCGTTAAATTTACCTACAAGGTTCTGATCCCCGGCATCAGCAGCACCTTCAGGGGGAAGGTCATGGTCCTGCCAGGACCCAGTGTCAGAGTCATGCTGGAGGAGGCTCAGCGGGCCATCGCCCAGCAGCTGCTGCAGAGGATGTTCCACAACCAGCAGGCGGCCTGAACACTCCACCGGCTTCCAGCTGCAACGTTCCTGTTTCACATCTATGTTTTACTGACAACAAAAAATATTTCATTCTGCGTCATTTCTTCTTTTCTGCATGTTTTTAATAGTGTTTGTTAACCTGTATGTCCAGTTTGAGTTTAAGAAGTTTGTTTGCATGTTTTTTTTTAATAATTCTTGTTTTATTCTTGCTGTGTTCTGAGTTGCTCATTTTAATAAAAATGAGATTTGCTAAAAAAAAAAAGGGTGGTGTTTTAAAATGTGCAATGAAGAATTAGGTCCCAAGTTGTTTTTACTTGGGAGTAGGGTTTCAAATTAATTTTCATTTCATGTCACATGAAGATCATGAAGGTTGTAGCAGAATATATTGATAAAACTTGAAATATTAAAGCTGTCTTTGCATTGAATGAGGCCTTCTAAAAATTAACATCCTTTCACATTTAAGTAGTTTGGCACTGTACACAACTCATTTGATTTGACTTTGATTTGTTCAAGGACACAATTGTTATCTTAAAGGTTAAAGCTCGTCTAGAGGGCCACAGAAACATTTGACCTGAAAGGCCAGGTCTGGCCTGCAGGCTTTGAGTTCGTTCGACGTTCTCCAGACCCTTCATGATGAAAGTTTCTTCCATTACACCCGGTAATGGCCTCTCCACAGCTGGAAGTTCTGTAGAGCTTATATCCTGCAGCTTTTCGATGCATCACCTAAACCCCCTCAACATTCGTCCAGCTCCGAGAGTCCTGGTGAGGAGGCGTTCATTAGATCCTGGTGTGTTGGATGATGGATGTATTGAAAACCTGCAGGACTGGGCATTCCTGTTTCAAATGAAATGTAAAGCTGGGGTCAGAATGTCACAACAATCTTTATACAGCTGCTCTAAGGTTATACTGAAGGAATGCTGACTAAAAAGTTGCTTAGTTGGAACAGTTTTGTGGTTTTTAAGACCAGTTGATCAGGAAAGTGGTCTTGGTGAGTAGGTTACTGGTTGCCTGAATATTTTGTAGGGAACTAGTATGTACATCCTATTTAGTTTGTGCTAGTTGTGTGCTAACAGCATGGTCCTTATGTGTGTATTGGTTCTATGAGTTTAACATGAGCTTCAAGACAGGTTGAGATTTGAAACTGAACAACATTCAGATGAATCACAGAATAACTAGACAGGTAAAGACTCAACCAATGATCAGCGCTGGACTGACCCAACGAGCTCTAACTGAGCACTGGAACAAGTAGGGGCAACATGAGACACCAAGAAGACCAACAAAGACCCAGTGATGAAGCTACAATCTGCTCATGTTCTAATTGACTGTTCTTAGACTCCAAACACTGAAGTCAAACCTCATACTGAAGCCTGGTGGTATGCAGTGGCACATTTATCATATACCAGAGATCATGGTTAAAATCCATCAAAACAATGGAAGAGGTCATGTTGCTTTAAGCTGCAGAGGAAATGATGCTAAAACCCCCAAAACAATAAAGCGCAGACTGTTTGGAGTGACCCGCCTCCCTGGACTAACACAAACATGTAGGATGACATGAAACATATTTCTGAGGCAAAAGCTGGAAACCTTTGGTCCTCCAGTGGTTCTGGGCTGGAGAACCAAAAGCTGCTCAACTCCATGCAGTTTTCAGAAACGGTCCTTACACAAGAAATATGAGCTCAGTTCAGGAAAATTACACCTTTAAGTTGTTGTTTTTTTCAGATTTATTTCTGGCACTAGTGGCCTCTAATGAACATTAGTTAGACAGGAAGCAGGGTGTGGAGAGAGGACTCTGCACTGTACCAGCTGAGCCACCCAGAGCAACTTTGATTTGTAGGCACTTTTTACTTTCTGGTGTAAATGTGTATAACGAAGTATAATTAATTTTTTTAATCAAAATTAAGTTTCTTCCATTCTTTATATTTTTCATGATTATATTTGAAATATGTTTTCAATGGATTCATGAGGATGGAAGTATAAAACAGGGTTTACCAGTCACAGCCACAGCAGTGAGGTTGTGCCCAGATGTTGCCTGAACACCTGCTGAACAGAATGACACCATCCTGCCCTCTAGTGGACAAGTACAGTAACTCATTGGCAGATTTCAGAAGCTTTCATGTTTTTAATAGAGATTTGAAGCATGCAGACAGCAGGATGGAACTCATGTTTATTCAAAGTGAAGCAGTTCTGATGGAAATGTGTCTTCTTCTAACATGAACTCCTGATTGCTAGGCAGAGTTCCTCCTTCAGACCACAGTGGTGCTTTCACTATGACGTGTTCACCAGAGCACACAGCTGGACAATAAACATGTAGAGTGAGTAAATGTCTGGATACAAGCTGAAGTCAGAGTATGTAATATGAGCTCCATGGCAACCTGAGGTCCCCTCAGCAGGTCAGTCATGTTGTCCGGGCAATTAAGCAGTGTGTGTGTGTGTCTGCTGCCCACATTAACCAGGGCTGCTCTCACATCCATCAGGATCTGTGTAGATTCTGTACACAGCAGAGAGCCGGCTAGGCATCAGAGGTTCTCCTCTTGATCTCTGTGATGAGGTCAGAGCGGGGCACGTCCACCTGGAGGCAGATCCAGGAACAGCAGCTGGTAAATCGCAGACAGGTCTATTTAGCTGTAGCCAGAGGCTGTGATGACGGTAGCTACCTCCTCTCTGCTGACCACCACACGCAGCTTCACTACGCCATCCTTCAGCTCCTGCTCTCCCAGTATGGCCACCAGAGGGATCCCCATCTCCTCGCACAGCTGCAGCTGACTCAGCAGTTTGGGGTTCTTCTTGTACATCACCTCAGCCTACACTCACACATATACACACCCCCACCCCCCCCCACCCCACACACACACACACACACACACACACACACACACACACACACACACACACACACCATGAGCTTCCTGTCAGGAAAACTCATGAGGCTGCTAGAAGATAAACAGCTCAAAGGGTCAGCCAACCTCCATTTTCACCAACTCAAATTTAAGAATGGAATATAAGAGCTGTGTCACGTCAGAAATGTGCAAAAGAAAACATTTTTATTATTCATAAGAATAGAAAGCTATTGAGGAAGAAATTGTACTTTTTATGAGATTAACTATAGATCTTGTGGCATTCTTGTTTTAGTTGAAGACTAATTATTGACATTTCTTTTAATATTTTGCTCTATTTGTTGTTGCAGCTGCATCTGTGGATCTCTGTTTGGTTGCAGGTTCTACTCCTTTTCTCCTCCACTGTAATTCTTCATTATTATTCATAAAGAGAACTTTAACACTGTCAAAACTAAATCCTTTCATATCCAGTATTAATGTAACTAATATAAATAATTATGTTATACTTTACAGAACTACAAGAATGATCCATGAGTGAGTGACAGATGAACAGATACACATCGCACAGAGACTCAAACTTCTGCCTGACAGAAAAGTCCATGGGAAAAATAACTAGATAGATTATAGAAGATTAAATAATTCTGCCACAACAAAATTTAAGATTTGTGATGAATGTGTTTAGAGGCCAATGTGAAGACATCTTAAGGTCTTCACATTGGATGTGCGGACACCCTGCACTACTTGGTTTTGGTCTGGCACATAAAATCAAATGATACTCTCACCACACACACACCTTAATCCCAGCATTCCAGAGCTCAGTGACCAGCCTGAGTCTCTCCTCCAGCAGGTTTTTCTGAGCCGACGCCACAAGGACCTGGACCTCTGTGGTCCGGACCTTCTCTGCTGCCGCCTGAACATTAGCAGTAGAGTTAGTGTGAACATGAGCGGTCATCAGCAGCACTTTCCAGCCCACCCAGCTGCAGGCGTCACCTCAGCCCTCTGCTCCATGATAGAGAAGATCCTCTCAATGCCGATGCTGACCCCAACACACGGAACCTTCCTGTTCTTGGGGTCGAACATGCCCACCAGGCCATCATAGCGCCCCCCTCCAGCCACGCTCCCCACGCTGACGCTTTCCTCAGACCCGTTTTGGGCGTCATTGGACGCCAGGGCCACTGGAGCCACCCCAGCCTGAGTCAGCACCGCCTCATAAATCACTCCTGTGTAATAATCCAGCCCACGGGCCAGGCTGAGGTCAAACACGACCTGAGGAACGACAAAGGAAATAAAAATGAATAATGTAGCCACAGAGACAGGATGCTGAGAGACAGAAGCAGAGCATTCTGGGATGCATGACCTTGTCTGTGACCTGGAAGAGCTGCATGTAGCTGAACAGAAGCTTAATGTCAGACAGGCCGGCGCAGGCCTGCTTACTCTGAGACATCCTGGGGTCCTGCAGGAGGCGCTCTGCTAGGTCCATTCCCCCTGAAACACACAACCAGCCTCACTCAGGTAGAGTTCCTGCAGGACGGCGACTGGCCCCCAGGCTCCGGGCCCCCAGGCCCCGGGCCCCCAGGCTCCGGGCCCCCAGGCCCCGGGCCCCCAGGCCCTCAGTGTTTCTTCCTCATCAGCTACATTTTTCTTCCATGTCTGACAGGTCGGAGCCATGACCATTGAAGATGTGTTTGTACTTGAAACTCTTCTCTTGTTAACATTAGCAAAACACTCTTGCATCTTTGGGGCAAACATTGTCACTAATGAGTCTCTGTAATTTCTACAATTGAACATAGATTTTATGACCATTATATAATGACGTATCACTACCAAAAAACAGGGTTTGCCTCCTAAAGGTGTAGGGACTGCCACCTGCTGGAGGTGTTATCTGACTCACCATGCAGGCTGACGTATTCCCCAATCTGGTCTGCAGCCTCCTCAGATAATCCCTTCTCATCCACCATCTCCTTCCTCACTTCCTGCCAGGGCAACTGCAGGAGAAATAAACATGCATTAGCACTGAATGATGGCAGACAGACCGAATATGCATCTTGGTTCGTCTCACCAGTAAGACGAACCTCCACCCACACACTACATGCAAATATAGTTACTAGCAGGAGAACAGCAGCCAGCTAACCATGACTGTAGTAACTGTTTATGCTGATGATTAATCAGATAAAAAAAAATTGCCAGATTTTGCAGATTTTTCATTTAGCCACTTAAGCCTGTTATACAATATTAGAAATAGAATAAAAGATGCAAATAAATAATTTAATTATCTTTAAAGACAAAATAAGCATTTCATTGTCTAAAACACTATAGCTTAGTATTCCTTCAGCGTATGCTTTGTCAAGAAGAAATCCAAATACAAAACAAACAGCAAAATGAACTGCAAACACATGACTAATACTAAATCCAAAACATAAAGAACAAAAGCTACAGAAAAACACTGCAGCTCAGGAAATAGGAGCAAAGGTGTAAATTTTGCAATTACAGTAGAAACGCCAGTAGGGCTGAAACGATTCCTCGAATGATTCGAGTACCTCGATTACTAAAATTCCTCGAGGAAAATTTACCTGCCTCGAAGCTTCGTTAATTTATGTTTTATTAGTTGGCGCACCGTGTTCTTCATTTGTGTTGCGCGGAGCTCTCACTTCCGCCTCTGAGTTGTTGACAAAAGCTAAGTCTCAGCGGCATAAAGTCCAATCTTCAAGATTGGCCCGTGGGGATTTTATTGATTGATGATAATGCCCGACTTTTTATCGTTTTTGGGGAACCAATAAGCATCCTTAAAATGACTGGGGGAATGCCTGGAGTACGGCAGCATTTCTCCTCCGGGGCTGCTGGTTGAAAGCGAAAGGCGGGAAGAGCGCTGAGGTGAGCGGATAGCCTGAACAGGGCGGGCGGCTGAGTAGCTGATGCCTACCGTGTAAATGTAGCTTTACCGACGAACCGCACAATAAATTTCATATCCCGGTCTGAAGAAACGGGTGGCGGAGCGCATCGTACATGGCTGGTAGATGAGTTTCTGAGTGTGACCAGTGAAGGTGTCGTAAATATCCCGTATTGCTTCCCCCGTGTTCGTCCCCCGGTCTAACGGTTCGTCAGTCCGCTGGTCTATTTCCTCCCCTCCACCCCATCTTACGTTCGTTCATTCGCCCTCTCCTCCCAGTCCAGGCGGCATTTCCCGTATTTTCAAACCCAAAGCGTGACAGGTTAGGTGGCAAGGTGAGTTTAATTAATCTATTAAACTCACTGAAGATGAATACATAAACTAAAAGCTGGATTGTAGACATTTTTTATAAGCATATTTGTGAGCCTGCCTCTTTATTAAATTCAATATAATTTCAGATTTTTCTATAACTTTTCTTCTGGTTAACTTAGAAAGTG
Source organism: Poecilia mexicana (assembly GCF_051168715.1). NCBI lineage: Eukaryota > Metazoa > Chordata > Actinopteri > Cyprinodontiformes > Poeciliidae > Poecilia > Poecilia mexicana. The sequence goes on along the minus strand of NW_028263379.1, from coordinate 2,001,332 downwards.
AGCTATTATTGTTACAGGTTAGTTTTCTAAACTACAAAAAAGCAACTGTTAGGGATGCTCAAATATGAAAAATTGGACTCATATTGATATCTGATAGTAACACCGGTATTATGCCAGATTTACCAATATTTCATTTTATAATTTTTTTTATCCGATTACTCGATTAATCGTAAGAATAATCGATAGATTACTCGATTACTAAAATATTCGTTTACAACAGCCCTAAACGCCAGTATGAAACGCTGCAAACTCGCTCCACAAAACAGAAGTGCTCCAGACCAGTAGGGGGAGTCAAACAGTAAACAGACTAGGAACAGACCCTCAGTAGAGACAGGATGTCACAATTGATTGAGACGTCCAAGAGAAAGAAAATGCATGTAATGTCGAATGTCTTAATGAAACACAAAAACCTTTAGCAGCATTTTTACATAGGTAACATTATCTTCTCCATACTCTCCCCAGTGGTCTGGAGTACTTCCATTTTGTGCAGTGTGTTTGCAGCTTTTCATATTTTAAGGGGGGGTTGTTATTTTTTCCCATTTTGCTTCTATTTCCTGTGACTGCAGCAGCATTTTTTGTTTGCATCATTTTTCTGTTGCATTTGTGTTTTGGAGTTTGCAGCTTGTTTCACCCTTTGCTGCATGTAATTTCACCTGTCAGCCACCATATATCTACAACAAAGGATGCATCTGCAGCTAAAGAAAATCCTTTTGATACTCTGCTAGACCTAATGCAGTGTAGAGCTGATCTGGTAATTATTTTTGGATTAGCAAATTAATAATTGCATAGCAAAATATGCTTAAGAGATTTTCTGTTGATTTTCTCAACCAGGTGAAGCTCAAACTCCCACTGGGTAGAACTCCTCCAGTGGCAAAAAAGGTCATGGCAATAATTAAGCAGCTTTAATCGCTGCTCCGAGTGTGTTGTTCTTTCAGCAAATGGCCTTTTTTGACTCTGTATAGTCCAGTTAACAATTAATCAAATAATCAATCAATAAGTAGTTGATTATTTCAATAATCGATTAATGCGATTAAGGTTTTCCACCAACAAGCCTTCTCACCTTATCCAGTTTGTCTACTGTTGAACAGATGGTGCGGAACTTGTCATCTGGAACTCCACAGACAGCGAACATCCCATCCAGGATGCGCCGGTCATTGACCTGGAAGTGAGGTAAGGGATCAGGAAGTGACTGACATCTACTGGGCTCTCAGCTGCAGGCGGAGACTGACCTTGATGCGGAAGTCTCCGAGCTCCAGCTCACTGAGGATCTCATGGACAATCTTCAGACACTCTGCGTCTGGGATCATGGCGTCGTACTGACCAGCGATGTCGAAATCCTGAAACACATACACATGCATATAACATACACTGCGCTGCAGCAGCCCAGTGCAACAAACACCCTCGTCTGTGACAGGAGAACTCACACACTGATAGAACTCTCTGTAGCGGCCACGTGTCATGGCAGGGTTGTCACGACGATAGACCTTGGCAATGTGGTAGCGCTTGATGTTGGTGATCTTGTTCATGGCCAGGTAGCGTGCAAACGGCACCTGGAGGAGGGAGTGTGAAGGACGTCAATCTAATTCATCAGCCTAAACCTCTGATTGGCTCAGAACGCCCGCTAGCTTCATGATAGCACAGAGTTAAGGGGTCAGGATACAGTGAGGTCGTATCTTAGTGACAGCAGCTCTCCTCCCTGGTCCTTCAGGTCGTAGATGAGCTTGGAATCTTCTCCATACTTCCCCGTCAACGTTTCCTGCAGGGACGAGGATGAATAACCTCCATGTTGGAAACAAGATGAGCTCAGAACCATGACTCCAGTCTGAGACACACACCCACCTTTAGCTCAAACACAGGTGTGTCGATGGTCTCCGCTCCATGGCGTTTGAAGCAGCGGGTGATAGTATTGAAAACTCTCTCTCTGATGGCCATCTGCTTCGGGTTGTAGTCCCTGGTTCCCTGCATTACACCAAACATGTCGTCAACATTTCATGTGTAAGATTCACATTTGACTCTGTTCAACTGGAAATGCACCAATCAGACAGCCAGGTTTACTTTGAACACTGAAGACCTGTGTTTCTCTTCTTTAGGAAATGAGTAGAAACTAAAAAATAAAATCATTCAAGCCAACAACTTGTAATTTATTCCAGCTTTTTTTTAATTCAAGAAAGTTCAGATAATAATAGAGGGGGATGCTGAGAGTCATCAACTGGGATAATCTAGTTATTGTTTTGTTTTGGTGGATTTTAAAACAATGTTATGTGCTATAAAACTTAGAAAAAAATTAATTTTTCAAACACAGAAATCTGCTTTTGATTCAAAGCAGTGTTGTGTTCAAGACCACCTAACCCGAGACCAAGACAAGACCAAGACTTTTAGGGTCCGAGACCAAGTCAAGACCAAGACCGAGGAAAGTCGAGACCGAGTCAAGACCAAGACCAGCGGCCCGCGCTACATGACACAATAAAATGTAAAATATGATAGAAATTGCTTCTCAGAATAATCTGAAAGATCCATATTCCCATAAAAATACCTAGATATTAAATACTTAATACATTTTACCAATATTAAATATTCCATTTCTGTGTTACAATGTGTGATGGTCTCGTGCCATCCCTAAAAACATAACACCCTGGGAATTTGCCCATATTGCTCATGTAAAAAACCACCACTGTTGCACCATTAAACATAGCAACTGAGGCAATGCCCTGACGGTAAATAACGCTCAACTATGAACACTGACCAAGGAGCAACAAGCAAGAAGTAACCAAACAGAAGGCGCTCATCGTGACTGTTTTCACTCTCTATCCCAGTACATGAAGCCAGGTAGTCTGACACCATGGCAGACATTACAGCTGCCACTTTGAACAAAAACAAAGAGCAATGTGCATGCTCTGCGTGCTCTTTCGTTCTTGTGTTTTAGTTATTTGTTAATTTAAATATCAACGTACATAATTAAATTAAATAATGATGCAGTGTACACAGAGCATTACAAGAACAAAGAACGGGTGTTCTGTCAGGTCAGATCGTCATACGCTTAGCACGAACTCACGGTGTTCTGTCAGATCAGCATACGTTGTCAGATTGTTGTACGCTTAGCTCAGACATGCATACGCTGTCATTACCATATGATTTTATTTAATCAGCAACATAGAATCATGACGTAGATCATCATACACTTGGTTATTAACAGTTGTATGGCATCCAGCTGCAGCCAGACCTACTTTAAATACACTTTGAAACCACGACAACGCATGTATATCTATATAGTTATCATATTATGTCATATTATAAACAATTTAATGACTTATTTTCGTCATAACTTGTTGCATATGCTGAACTGACAACTCCACTGACGGTCGGACTTCTTAAGGCGCATGCGCTGGCATGGTACTCACTGCATGTATGCTAGGAACATAGAATCATGACGTAGATCGTCATACACTTTGTTATTAACAGTTGTATGGCATCCTGACTTAGCGGCTAAGTGAGTTTTACACGGGCGTGTGTTGTAGCTGACTCCAGCTGCAGCCAGACCTGCTTTAAATACACTTTGCAACCATGACAACACATGTATATCTATATAGTTATCATTGAAAACAATTTAATGACTTATTTTCGTCATAACTTGCTGCATATGGTGAACTGACAACTCCTCTGACGGTCGGACTTCTTAATGCGCATGCGCATGCATGGTACTCACTGCATGTTTGCTATTCTGACAGCATACGGTAATCTGATAGAACAACGGCTCTCAGTGAGTGACACTCCAGTCCCATCTAATAAATAAAGAGCCGTGGAGAAGAATCGACTGTTTCTGAATGTCACATCACCACTATATTGCAGACTTTTGGACATAGTGTTGTCCCATATATGCGACAAGTCAGTCAACACCTCCACACAATAATTCAGGCAGTGAGTGACTTTTTTTCATCACAAATTCTTATGTGTCTCTGTACAGCTAGCTTTGCTAACATCACGTTAACGGAGCTTACCTTCTTTGAGCTACTTTTCTAAGTGACGAAAATAGTTAGACGTTGTCCCCATCGTCTCTGAAAGCGAAGCACTGCTGAGTTAGCTGTGGCCATCGGATTTCTTACTATTTATGCAGCGATATTATATTACTGACGATTAGACAAACATTTTCTGCCGCTGAGAGAAAACCACTGCGCATGTCCTGGAGCGCCGCGTGCGAGTGAAAGGTGGGGAGGGGGAGAAACACGTAGTTGCTTGGATTTTAATTGGTGCGTTTTGCATCCGCTGAAAACAAAGATGTTAACAAATAAACTGGACAGTATGCTGCACGTTTAGTGATATTTTCACAGTTGCGGTCTCGACTGGTCTTGAAATAAAATGCCGAGTCCTCAGAGCCCGAGACCGAGACAAGACCGAGACCAAATGCGGTCGAGTCCGAGACGAGACCGAGACCATCAGAAAACGGTCTTAAGACCGATCTCGAGTACCACAACACTGATTCAAAGAAATCAGAAATCAGCCTCAGCCTCTATTTTGTCTACTTGTCTCTACTTTGACAAGTACATATTTTTATATCTACTTTGAAATTATAAAAATATACAACTTAATACTTTTTATAAAAAATCTACTGTTGCATATGTAATTAAAAAACCCATTTTAATTCTATTTTCAAACGTAGAAAACAATACGCCTTTAGCATGGAGGATATTTGGGTTTTGAAGTAAATAAGAACACACTGTTCAACCTGATGGGGAAAATCTATCTAAAAAATGTTTCCTGTTACTTTTGCATTTTTATTCAAACTCAATTTAAAAATATTAGTTGGGTTTTCATAATTTTAAAGCAAAATTATTCAGAGCCATGGTGGAAGGTCCAAAGAGCCACTGTGGCTCTGCTGGTAGCAGACCCTGTTGTAAATAATCAGAAACAGCCATTGGTGGCGCTAAAGCCCAGCCTATAGTTCAGCTCACACAGCTTCAGGATAACCACAGACACTTACCTTTGGTGTTTTGAGCACAAACTGATGTTTGCCATCATCTCCTCCTCCCAGCCGAGCCTTCAGCTCAAGCAGTTTGGCTACTTCTTCATCAATCTACAACACACACACACACATATTACACTACCTTGTCTGGTTCCACAATGAATAAACTAGAATATTCTGCAATGCAGACATGCCTACCTGAGCCACAGTGATGCCAGAGGCAGAACAGAGCGGTTGCAGACGGAGTACAGTCCGAAACGGTGCCAGACCAGAGCAGACACGAGCAAAGGACAGAGCCAGCATGGTCATCCGACACAGGAACAAAAAATATGAAGGGAAAAAAATGTCCAGGAGTGGGAAAGGTAGAGTTCAGGAGTGCGTCATGGGAACAGTATTCCCAAGAGAAAGTGAGGTGGGTCCGATCGCCCGCAGGTGGTGAGGAAGATAGTGGAGGTCAAGGGTCCGGCAGGAAGAGGTCATCCAGGGCCAGGCAGGAAGAACAGGAGAAAAATGGTAAGCAACCCTAGCACTAGGGAAGGGCGGGGCATCATCATCATCACCACAGCGTGGAGGACAGAACATGAGATGTAGCAAGTCAATCAAAAATGCAGCCCCCGTACACAGTCACACACACACACAACTTATATCAGGCCTGACCACAGCTACCCAGAAACACCTGCAGATATCTTCAAAAAGCCTGGAGCAGCTACAGACAGCAAACATTTACTGGCTTCTGATTCTGTTTATTAATATACATCTATTCCTGCTCTAAGGCTTGGTAGATTGGACACAAAGGTTTAGGATTTAAAACCGTTTGATTTACAGGGGAACGGGTGCAAATTAATAAAGTCCACCTGACAAAGTAACACAATAATAATTTCTGCTAGGTGCAGATACTCTGTAATGCAGCTTGAGTTGAGCAGAGTGAAACATGTTTATATGCTGCTTCCATAAATACAGTGTTCCATGCTTCCCAGTTAACATATGAGTTTTAATGGAACTGCTATGAGTTCAGCTTCTTCAACACTAGCAGCGTTTCCATTGCTCATAAAATAGTGCAAATTGAAATTCCAAAAATATATTTGTTTAAATGGACATGGACAGTATTATGTGTTTTGCAGGCACACAGTGTCATTTTATAGCATAATCAGGTAACAATGTTGCCTTCAGATGTTATACAAATGTTTTATAAATATGACGTAAAAAAATAAGTTACTTCCTGATTTAACGCCTTGAAATTGGGACTCTATCTCTTTAAAAAAAATTGTTAATCACACTTCTTCATTAATGAAAACATTGAAATTGTGAAATTGTGTGCTTTCAACATTAGCAAAAAAAAAAAAAAAACATTTTTGTTTGTAATAGAAACATTTAGTGTGTTTCTTCTCTCCTCTAAAGTCAAACTGAATTGTTTCATCCTGAAACAGTTCAGTTTGGTAAATGAACTGTTTCATTTACCAAACAGTTAATATTTGGTAAGTGAAACATTAACTGTAAATTAACAATTCTCTCACTTTACTGCCATAGGTTGTAAAATGAATTGATTGGTCAGAAGCTCTTCATTGGTTCCCCTGCTTATACATTATGGTAAAGCAACTTCAGAACACAGAAACAAAGATGAGTCTTGACAGAAGGAAACACTCTTGAAACCAGAAGTTTACACACACCAAATAAGATGACGCATTTACCTTCAACAAAATTTTGAGTTTAGCAAATAGGAGTCACTTGAGTAACAGAGAAGTTAACAGAGAAGTTTGTTCTGATTTAACTTGGAGCAGTACAAAAAATGTGCGTCTCTTTAGTGTATGTAAACTTCTGGTTTCAACTGTACATATGAGGATCAGTCAGCCCAGGATAGCGGAGTTTTTCCCATTTAAAGGAAAAGCGTGATGGCTGCTCCTTTCATTTAATCCTGGGTTCATACATCAGCAGTCTGTGTTTCAGCTCCACCGGAGCTGATAGGGAAGTTCAGAGCAAAACAGCAGCAGATAGGAGGCTCTCCTTCAACAACATGGAGGACATGTTTGATTCATATATGAATGAAATTATGCCGTTATTGTGTCCTGGTGTTTCATTATTAACCTGCAGGGTTGTCGGGCAGCTGTGAAGGAGGGGTGAGGACAAATCTTCGGTAACAGCCACATCTTATTGCACCAGCTGTGCCTCATTAAAGTAAATATGTTTAAAATCAAAGTGGACTTTTAAGATAGATTGTTAGTTTTAGTTTAAAGCACAAGAAGTCTGTTTAAATCCCCCAGATGTCACCGTGTTAGCATTAGCCGCTCCAGCTAGCAGTAAGCCGGTTAGCTTAAGCTAGGGGAAAACACCGGCTTCTGTCGCTCACTTTTTCTATCGGACAGGAACACAGTTCCGGGAGTTTTCCTTTCTGTCGCACTTATGGACTCAAAAATATGCAATTGAATATTGAATATGCGGTCCATTGAAGGCCGTGGTTGAATAACAGCGAAGGTTGAAAAAAATAAGTGTTTTAGCGCATGGTTTTCCATCCGGGCTGAACATTGATGACAGTGAATGTGGATGTCTGTTCTGTGAGTGATGTTATTGATAGAGAGCTCCCTTTCCTTTCAGCTCTGAACTTCACCGCATGTTGTAACCTATCCAGCCATAATGGGAAACTAAATGTGGGGACTGACCTGCTCTTTGCTCGCCTTTTCGGATTTTAGCTTCCGAACGACTTCTCCCTGGACTTTAATGGCCTCCTGAATCTGAGCTTTGTCTTCCATGGCTTTTCATGAAGGTCTACTTGAAGCAAATCACACTGCCTGCAGCGTGGAGCTGTGCAACTGCTGTCAAAATCCTGTCTGGGCAGACAAAGGCGGAAACACTCGCAACAACAGCTTCCGCTCCGTATTTTCAAAACAAAATACTCCATTGTGAAGGTTTACTATATGAAGGACTGATCCTGCCAAAATTGGCAGTAAGCATCAAATTAAATAAATGGCTTGGTAAACTAATTTTTACTACTGTCACATTTTATCAAATTATTTACTTTTCAAAATTTGCCATACATTGTATTGTATTTAGTTTTTTTTATTTGCTCCCTCTTGTTTTCTCCTTTGTCCATTTATTTAAAGATTTCTTTTTTCTTTCCTTCATGTGCTCTTTTTTTTTTCTTTCTGACTCTTCCTCAGAGGAAAATTGAGAAAGAATCAAAAAGGTGTGCTGTGACTCAGAGGCTAAGGCAGCATCGTGGGAACAGATTCAGAGTTGGTTTCTTTCCTGTCAACCAGCATCAAGATCCAGTGTGCCGGCATTGAGTATGCACTATAGGACACTACATTTGAACTTTTGTAAAATTTATGATGGGTATTTTTGGGGTTGTCTATAATATGCCTCTGTGGGATGCATAAGTGAAGACTCTGTCAGACAGACTTAATAAATACTGTAGGTAAACATATGTAATTACAGAGTAAGCAGGTCCAAAATTTAGGGATTAAGTTAGTCAAAGTTTAGAGACCATCAGATGGGATAAAGCCAATAAAGTCTCCCCCAATTCTGGTGTCTCTCTCCCTTTTACAGAGGAACATTGAGCAGTCAGAAAGAGATGAATTGTGTAAAGCAGAGGTTCCCAAACCGTGGGGCGCGCCCCCTAGGGGGGGCGCGGGAAGCCGTCTGGATGGAAAAAAACAAAACAAAACATGAACACTGTATGCGCTGGGTTTTTACCTTAGAATGGCCAACTCTCAGTTATAACTATGTCAATTTGATACAGTAGAGGCTTCCACACTTCCCATATTTGTGTCCTCTGTCACGTTTATCAGCAGTTAAAACTGTTTAATCCGTTGTTAACATGTTGTAACCTGTTTTTCCGAGCCGCCTTTAAACGCAACATGAGCGCTACGACGCTCGCGCTGTGTTTACACCTGTGAAGGAGACCTGCTGCTGCTGTGCGGAGCTACAGGTGTGTTAGAATCACGGCAGCAAACCAGCAAAACGCAAAGAACTTTTCACAGTTTTTTCCTCCAAACTAACCGACTGAGTTGAGTAAAGCTGTTGGATGCAGGTAATGTTAGCTAAAAGATGACTAGCTAATATCAATACAGAACCTTAAGCTTAACAAGCACCTTGTAGGCTACCGATGTTGGTGTCTATTTTCAGCATTCATTTTGCCTCCAAAAAAGTCGATGCCCCCACCCCCCACCGTCACACGTGTCTTTTCAACCAGACAGTCATTTGTAATCCATAGGGGGGGCGCAGAAAACGTTTGGAAACCACTGGAGGGGGGGGGCCAGAAGAAAAAGTTTGGGAATCACTGGTGTAAAGTAACTTAACAGCAAGAATTTGAATAGAACAGAATAAAGTTATCTGAGTACAGCAAGTAAAACTGTTATGTTCACATGAAAGTTGGGTTTTTGTTTGTTAAATTACTTCTTACACTTTAATTTAGCAGTAATGTTTTGAAATCATTCTTATCTATATTTGGCAATTTAGAAGTACATCATGTCACAGATGATCCACTTCTTTCTCTAAAAATAAATTACTGTGATTCTTGAGAAGTGGGACAAAATGGGTTTAAATCCCCCCCCCCCCCAATTTTTTTTTAAAATTATTCCTCAAGCTTATATATACAAATATGACAAATAATGTTTTGGAAATGTAAAGATGCTAAGGTGCAGGCTCCCAGCTGCAACATTTTTTGAAACTAACATTTTTAATCGACCTAATCCAGAACTTTGTCATCACCATCTGACAAAAATAAATACAAAAAGATATTTAATGACCCTATTAGTGATATCTTTACTCAGTTTTACAGACAAAATCCTTCTCAAGAAAGCAAAAAAATATATAATTTAAAACAAAAACCAACATAAAGTCCATCTGATGGAGTTGACAGTGCATGACGGAGTTGACGCAGAGCTGAAGAAGGTGACAAACTAGTGAGTAAAATTAAATACTTGATACATGTGAAGTAATGACATTTATGTAAAATACATTAAAATGAATTAATTGCACATTTAAGTGAGATTTGTCAACAATTTCACTGAAAGAGTCACACTGTCAGTTAAAATCTCTGATGGAGTTGACATCTGACAGAGTTGACAAAAAGCCAAACTACCTCAGTTTATATATTACTCTGAAGGAGGCCATATTGTAGCTCATCAGGTCCATGAAATCTTTACAGTACACTAAAATTAAGCTTTTATTTCACAAAGTTTCATCAAAGTTTTGTAAATTGTCAGTTATGGTGTTGACACATCATGGTTGTGACAAGCAACTTAAGAATAAAACAGAAGAAAAAACTAAAGAATAACTTAAGCTAACCGGAGCTGCGTAGCCCTCTTAACAAAAGAAGAGAAGGGAAGTGGTCATGGGGTCCTCAGAAGTTCTGGTGCCCCCCAATAATGCCTGTTCTTTTTACATTCTTTTTTATGTCTGATGGTGTTGGCAAAAACTTGGGACAAATTTCAATGGAGTTGGAAAATATATAAAAAATATTTTTTATTCAATTCATTGATACTTTTATAATTATTTATCTGAATACTTAATTGTCATAATATATTATCTTAGTATTCCTTTATTTGTTTTAAACTATTATAATGTATCGAGTTCTGCTCCAGGACAAGGGTTTTTACAGACGCCATCCACCTACTACAAAGTTTAAAATGAAAAATATTCAGCAAAAACCAGGAAAACATACATTGTTGTGCTCACATGGCCCTGGTTAGTTTAGTCAGATATCTCAAAAAATTATATTTTGTGTATATTTTGTTAAAATTTTGTGCTTTATCCATAGGACCTGTTTTGTCACTCTTTTCCAGAATCACTGATGAGCAAAATATGTGCAAAATTCTTCCTGCTAGGACTTTAAACTCCATTTGAAAGGCGACATTTTCCTGTTCAAACAGGGATCATAGTGAACAAACATTCAAAGTCCAAAGCAGTGCAGTTAACACGCCTGTCTCCACAGCTTTTGTAAGTATGTCTGTAAACTTTATTAAGAAGCTAAAATCAGATTAAATATAATTACGTTGAGTTTAATTTTCTATTAGAGAATGGTTGAAGTAAAGCCTTTCATCAGAGTGTAAGCTGATGTTTCAGTGCCCAGCAGTGGCTCAGGACAGGAGAACTTTACTGTGGAGATAAAAAACTTATGAAGTGAGTGGAGTCCAGACTTCCTGCTAATCACGGCTCTGAGTTGTGATACCTGCAACTCATTGGTTAAAGCTCTACTGTTGTTTCTGCTCTGGTTCAGTCAATGTCTACAGCTCATCAAGTTTCATCAGTTCACATGTAGATTAATTGTTCCTTGATTGTCTCTGCTTTGAGCAGCTGTTGGCTTAACTCCCTCACTGGAAACCCTTTTTGGTTTTACATTAATAATGATCTAGAACCCAATTTCTACATACAACACCACCTTTCATGCAGCAGGGTGGTGTGAAGAATAACTCTGCTCTTATTTTCTTTGCAAGAGAGGGCCTCTTGTTGTCAATGTTCTTATGTCAGTGATGTATTAATTTAAACGTCTCATATTGTTGTGTTCCTAACAGTCCACAGACTTACCCTCTGACAGGACAGGAGTAAATCCACACAACATGGAGCTGTCTCCTCCTCCCACAGGGTTAGAAGCTGAGAGTGCAGCCCTTTTCACCACCGGATCCCTTCACTTCCTGCATGAGCTGATCTCCACGTTTGATGAGGAGGTGGAGAAGGTAAAACAGCTCACAGGCCCTTTATGGGCTCAAGGAATGAGCAGCTTATCTTCTTCTTCTTCAGATCCTCCAGCTGAGAGTGTCCAGAAAAGCTCACCTGGATCTTTCAGATGAACTCCCAAATTTCTTGGAAAGTACCACACACATAAGGGCAGACCCAGACTGGAGGGTGCTCCCGGTACCCCCCAGGCTCCAAAAGAGGCATGTGGACATTGGAGACATGGCTCCCTGTGATACCGCACGCTTCATCAGGGCTCTGCGGTCTCCAGCACAGGGCATACAGGTAAAGAACCTTCACCGCTTTCATCACACAACGGTTTGAGGATTGCACTAAGCAAGTGAGGGTTTCTTTGCTATTTTTGATGTCTTCTCCAGTATGCAGTATGTAGTTTTTATCATTATTTCCATGTTTAAAATAAAAACACAATATGCACCCATCACAAGCACATATGCTCTTCACCTGTATGGTCAAGTTTGTGGTTGTAATATGATGTGAAGGATTTTATGGGTCTGACCAACAGACACAAGTACACACATGTGAAGTGGAAGGAAAAGGATACATGATTTTCATCTTTAAAAAAAATCTAATCTGAAAAGTGTGGTGTGATTTTTTTGTTCACTTGCCTTTAACTCTGACACCCCTAAATCAAATCTAGTGCTGTTTTCAGAAGTCATTTAAGAGTAAAGTGTCGAAGGTGAACATCAATAGTTTGGGTTGTTTAACCTGTATGAGAAAAATGGAGTCATATTGTCATCATGTCATAAATGTTACATTTCCTGAGATAAATATTTCATTAGAAAGTTAAATATTTAGTTCCAAAATTAATATTAAAAAAATATTTAGCTTGAACCTAAGTATTTATGCTATCTGAATGTTCACATTCTAGTCAAATATTTAACTCAGAGCTAAGTCTTTACTTTGGAGCTAAATAATGCTGATGAATTGACATTTGGCAATTTTGGTAATTAGTAGTAATAAATTGTGAAAATATGAGTTAAATAAATGAACGCTGTAATTTTTTCTCTTCTGGCTAAGTAACCTGAATAACTGCTATTAATTTATGACTGTGTAACTTTACAGACAGCAGCCAATAAGAGCAGAATGGCTTTCAGACTACACAGCACCATGTGCTTTAGAACCATGTGGAGGAATCAGTGGCCATTAAAATTTATTAATATCTATTTGTGAAATTAATTAATTATTTATTGAATCTGAAGCTATTGCCCTTTTTGACATCTATTACCGTGAACATAAACCTTTGGATTCAGAATGCTGAAAGCAATTAGCAGAAGATAAACCTAAAATGAGCAAACAGGTGGATGTTTGTTTATCCTGCTGCAGATCTAAAGTCGGGCTTCAGGCTCTGATCTGAAACTCATCTCTATGTGTAACATTCACACTAAATGTGTTCAGCTTATCTTTATGTTCTCTGCACAGATGCACACATTGTAGTAATGTCTCGGTTCACTGATGGGTCCTCTAAGTGGGCAGTTTTCGTTCATGAGCATTGTTTAAAACTAAAGCTGCCAACATTTCCCTGGTTATAACCTTTAGTTGAATGAAATCTTCTTTTCGCTTTTCTCAGGTTGACTTTGATGATGGGAACTGCCCAACGTTCCACAACCAGATCAAAGGGATTCACAATGTCATTCTGGCAGTGAACAACCGACTCCCTGGTGAGTGTCTGACTTTACAGCCATGTTCATTTTGCATTACAGTATTTGTTAGAGTAGAAGACAGAACACTTGTTCTGATGAGTCCTGATGTTTTTGTGATTCTCTTGTGGGAATGCAGGGGCCCCACACATCTCCCGGGCCCCAGTCCTGATGTTGCGTCCCCGGGCCTGGAACATGGTGGAGCACAACATAATGGTAACATGCTACTGCTACGTTTATTTATGCTCCTTAAGGCTACTTTGGCTGCATGGATGTCACTTAAATCACCTAAATGATTGTGTTTGCCATGGGGACAGTAAAGCTGGGGTTTGGAAGTCTTCATGTTGATATTTACTGAAACCAAAACCATCAGGTGGAGGGAAAGGAAGCTCCTGGTCCTCTGTTTGACTTTGGCCTACTCATGTATCACTGTGGAAGGACACTGCTTGAACACCAGAGTGGACCATTTTTCTACCTGTCAAAGGTAAAGTCAAAGCCACAAACAGCCTTCCTGTGGCTGTTGCAAGTCAGTATCTCAAACCATATGCAGATTCGCAGGTATAAGCAGGGGTGAAAGTAAGGGGGTACAGTAGGGTACTGCGTACCCCTAAAAGATTTAGCGGGGGTACGCAGTGCCTGCAAGAGAGTGGAGTGGCTGTCTGCTGGAAAAAGTCAGTGGGTTCACTGTGCAGCTGTGAGTTCACCCACTAATCAGCCGTGACTGATTAGTTTTTCAAGAACAATCTAAAACAAGACTTAATCAGTTAATAAATCGCTTTTTTCCCATTTCATATTGTTTCTGAACTGTTCGTGCTTTGCTAGAGCAGCGGTGCAATATGTCGATCGCGGAAGGTTTTGCGTCGATCTCGGCTTTAGGTGACAAACTGAACGCCGCCAGGACACTGAGACCAGCACGTCCTCCTCTGACTCGCTTAAAACGTTCGTAACTTTATTAAAGAATGTTATAGGAATTTTATGAAGGAATGAGAATCTGTTTCAATAAGCAGAGAAAGATTAATCTTTGTCTTTAAGTTTCTTTATTCAAAGGCAAAAGTGTTCAAAGACCCGTCTCACTGAGTGCAGTCAGGAGAAGAGCCCTGAACAACACACTTCACATCGTTATAGTCACAGCAAGACAAAGACCCATCCAAAGTCTGATCTTATCTCTACTCCCAGATGGACCACAGAGACAATCCTGACCCCCACCTCATGAGCTATCCCTCACCTTTTGGAGGGGATGATTTTATGGCAGGAAAGAGAACTGATAAGGATTTCAGGAGAAACTTCTAATTCTTCTTTGTCAGTTACTCATGGGTGCAGGTCAAACAGGGTACAAACTACATTCCACACATCAGTCCTTCACGACAATTACCAGGTCAAGCATTTTACCCAAGATGTCTTCAGGTCTCTTCTGCTATCATGGCTGCGGAAACATCTAAACATTATCTGGAAACTTCTTTAATGGAAAAACACATCTTACAAAAATACAAAAACACAGCAGATATAATCAGTAAATAAATGGTAAAAAGTATCATCAGTTCCATCAGAAATAAAATAAGACTAAAAATGAAATTTTCTATCACAAGAACAACAACAAAATCAACAAAACGTGTTCAAATTAATGACCCAACAACAATAATAATCTCAGTGATTATTGTTTCAACAAGGTGTTGCGCAATTCTGTGCGTTTTGGTTCCATTACCAAAATAACGAGCAGAGCAGGAGTTTAAAATTAACTAATCAACCACCGCTGTGTTCAGGGAGGCTTATTAATGATCGCAAAATAAATATCAAGCCTGAAAACCTAATATTGTAACGGACTGAATGTTATGTTCAGTCCGTAATCTTCGCTCGGTTTGCGGGGCGCAGGCGGTTGCCATGGCAACGGGTGTGCTTAAATGTCAGAGAGAGTAAAAAGGTGCGAGTGGTTTAGAGTTGATCACCTGTTCAGGTTCTTTTACCTTTGCTGTGGCTCTTTACAGCCGCTGTAGCTTCTGAACGTTCAATAAAAGACAAACTTTACCTTGTTAGTCTGTGACTATACGTTATTTACAACAAACGTCAAACACAGTAAAGATGTTTCATTAAGTATTTAACTAACAAATGGCTTCTGCGATAATTATGTGAAATCAATTTCATTGTCTAATATAAAAAATAGTTTTTTGCCTCTTTTTAGTGGAAATATTGATGTTAATGAGACTTTCTCCAAAATGACCTTTTTCAACCTTCATAGCTCCACTGTTGAAAATGAGGCTCTAACATTCACAAATGACAGTGAAATAAAATCCAGTCCAACATCTGGTTTGAGGTGATTCCTCTGGAACCTGTTGGAGGAAAAATATCCCAACTTCAGAAGATGAGCTTTAACCTAACAGAGCTCTGTGGTTCCTCCTGTCAGGGTGAGAGTCAGGGTGAGGAGGAGCCATGTTAGGAAGAGAAGTGGAAGCTGCAGGATCTTCAGAACAAACAGGTCATGATAGGCTTACTGATCAATATAACCAGTTTAAAAGGTAAAATTATTATAAAGTTTATTTGATAGGGACAGACACACATCAACATAGACAAACTGAATAAAACAGCAGTCCCATGTCTGCATCATGGTGCAATAGCAGCAGCTAATTCGCAACACTTGTCCCTAGTTGGGCTTTTTTTTAAAAATAACTCTAAAAATTGAAGTGATAATCAATTGAAATGAATGGTTATATGCCAGACATGGAAAACTGGGATGAACTCCATGCCATGAAGTTCAGAATTTAGGTCTCATGGCATCTCAACGTGTTGACATTGCAGACAGTGGACTGAGGGACATACAGCTTTATTTTGTAGCAATTCAAGAGCTACCAGCTTTTATCAGCACAGAAACTCCAAAGCACACAAAGAATCAATATATATATTGCTTCATATATTGCTATATATCTATATATATATAGATAGATAGACAGACAGACAGACAGACAGACAGACAGACAGACAGACAGATAGATATAATTTTTTTTTGTCATAGTATCCCCCAGAATTTAAAACTACTTTCACACCTGGGTATAAGGAAACATATTCATCTGTTTCCATCATAAATAAGCTGTTATCTGGATATTTCAGGATGTTTCCTCCCTGAAATGACTTATCCAACATAAATGGAGCATTTTTTCACAACTACAGCAGCTGAATGAATCCGATTGGTTTCAAAGGAAAGCTAAGACATGTCAGAATAAATTCTATGGCAGCCCAGAAGGGTCAACAAAGTGTAAAAAGCAAGTTTATAGTAACACGAGAATTAATTCTGTTGTGACTTTTGCACTTCACCCTTCCATAAAAATAATCTGGAACACTGCAAACACTTTAAAGAGATTATATTAAGTTCATTAAGATGGTGGAGATTCATGGCATTTAAAGGGGACATACATTTTATCTTCATGGAGCAAACAGGTCACTAATAATGAGGCCAACTAATAATGTCTATCAAGTTTCTGTAACCCAGTGATGAATTCACATGGAATATATAATTAGAACCAAACTGAATACTTTAATTATAAATCATTCAAGGTAACCTTGAGTTTTAGATTGATAAATATCAAATAAAGCAGTCACTGATCTTGTCCACAGTAATTTAGAGCTCATTTTTACCCAAACCAACAAGTATGAAGTTTGTTCAGATTAATTCAGAACTAATATACAAAGTAATCATAGAGACATTATACTTGCTAAACCTGGACATTCATCAGAGGAGGAGCCTTTATTATGGTGGCTGATTACAGCCTAATGTTTGCAACACAATAAAAGAAATTAACCAATGGTTTGCAAAGAATTTTAGGACCTTGAAAGAAAAAGATTCATAGGAGTTTTACAAAACAGCCTTTTCTAGCTTCCTGCAGCATCTAGCAGCATATGTGGTTTTAATACTAAATGTATTAAAGCAACATGTTTTATCAGTAATTTTTATTTTGTTGCTTCACTGTACTTTTGCCACATATAACGACATCTTCATGCGGTTTATTGGTGGGATGTTTGCATGTTTCAGTTTTGCCCTAACTTGCAGGTGGAGAGCCTGGTGGAGGCCAGGCTGTGGAACAACATCTTCACCTGGACACAACAGAAGGTCTGACTCCAAAAAAGGACTTTTAATAAGTTATTAGGAGAATTGTTAAACTATTTTATATGTTCAGTAAAAGTGTACAAATAAATCCATTATTTTTAATAAGAGCAAATCTGACATTAGAACAGGAAATACAGCAGCAGTGAGAAGTCTGGTCTAAATGACAGAGCAGAAATAGTATCAGTCACACCTGAAATCAATATCAGATGTTAGAATAAACCCAAACATCTGATTGGTTAACCCAGTGGTTCCCAAACTTTTTCTTCTGCGCCCCCCCAGTGGTTTCCAAACATTTTCTGCGCCCCCCCCCCCCTATGGATTACAAATGGCTGTCTGGTTGAAACGACTCGTGTGACGGGTGGGGACATCGACTTTTTGGGGGGCAAAATGTATGTAGCTGAAAATAGACACCAACATCGGTAGCCTACAAGGTACTTGTTAAGCTTAAGGTTCTGTATTGATATTAGCTAGTCATCTTTTAGCTAACATTACCTGCATCCAACAGCTTTACTCAACTCAGTCGGTTAGTTTGGAGGGAAAAACTGTGAAAAGTTCTTTGCGTTTTGCTGGTTTGCTGCAGTGATTCTAACACAAACCTACATAGCTCCGCACAGCAGCAGCAGGTCTCCTTCACAGGTGTAAACACAGCGCGAGCGTCGTAGCGCTCATGTTGCGTTTAAAGGCGGCTCGGAAAAACAGGTTACAACATGTTAACAACGGTTTTTACTGCTGATAAACGTGACAGAGGACACAAATATGGGAAGTGTGGAAGCCTCTACTGTATCAAATTGACATAGGAATAACAGAGAGTTGGCCATTCTAAGGTAAAAACTCAGCGCATACAGTGTTCATTTTTGTTTTGTTTTTTTCATCCAGACGGCTTCCCGCGCCCCCCCTGCAATGACACGGCGACCCCCCTAGGGGGCGCGCCCCACAGTTTGGGAACCTCTGGGTTAACCCATACTGACACTCAGCTCTAGGCCACCTTGGAAATCAAATTCACTAGAACGGGCTTTCTTGAAGAAAAATTGATTTTCATTTGTAAGGTGGTGAGATAAAAAATAATTCATGGTGTCTTTTGAAGAACACCTAACATATTTTACATCAATCAGGAGACAATAATTTTTCATAAATTAGGAAATTGTTTTCACTCTACCCGGCTGTCTTCTGTGTTGAACTGCAGACGATAGCCAGGTTGTTTTAGGATTATTTTACAGAATAAATTTAAATGTAAATGACCTCAATGGAAGTATTTCTTCTGTGTTTGTGGTTGTCTGTACGAATGTATGTGTGTGTGCGTGTGTGTGTTTATGTGCAGCTGGGTCTTCCACTAGGATGCATCAAGGCGACGGTGCTGATAGAAAACGTGTTGGCAACGTTTGAAATGGAGGAGATTCTTTATGAGCTGCGGGAACACTCAGCAGGGCTCAACTGTGGCATCTGGGATTACTCTGCTTCCTTCGTCAATAAGTTTGGTGAGCCTCATGTTTTGCCTGCTACTTTAACATAACCAACAGAGCACAAAGGGTCACAAGGGGTCACATCCTGCAGGTCATCGTCAGGACTTCCTGCTGCCGGACCGCAGCAAGTACGTGAACATGGAGAAACGTTTTCTGCGGAGCTACATGGACCTGCTGGTTCAGACGTGTCACAGACGGGGAGCGCTGGCCACAGGAGGCATGGCTGCTTCGCTGCTTCCTCACGGCCAGCACACACACGCCTACAGCACAGTGCTGGACTCTGTGGAAAGGTACAAATAGCACAACGCCACAACCTGAGGGGTTTCCTCTGGCTCTGTGTGAGGCTGCATCATCATGGAGTTTCAAACACAGGAGAAAATGCAATACACACACACACACACACACACGCACGCACGCGCACAGATGGAGTGGTTTTACAGAGGAGGTGTGAGGACAGTTGAGCTCATTTTTATTAAAAAATGAACAAGATAGAAACCCATACATAAGTAACTGTATGTTGTTATTGTTTGTAACACAAAGTTTTACAATTTTTGTTTTAGGGAAAATTATTTTTTCTTATATGACACAATATTACTTTCTCCTTCAGTGTTTTCCAGTCAGTTTTCTATTGAACTAAAAGTTTTGTATTAGACACACCAGTTGCTAATTTTGGCTTTATTGGATCTCCGGCTGACAGAAGGTGTTTAGCAATGGCCAAAACTTACTTTACCAATTCTGGGCTATTTATTTTATTTATATAATAGGATTTCAGCATTATTTATGATCTGGTTATGTTAAAATCAGGGTTGATACACATAAAAAGCATGTTTGGAGGCAGGTGGCTGACAATGAATACACAGTGGTTCATTTTCTGCTCCATGTTGGTACACACTAGATGCATTTTTGAAACACGGTGATGCCGTGTTTTGTTGGAAGAGCTGGATTTTACCACCTGTTTCTTTTCATGTAATTCCCATAACTTAATGCAATAGTACTTTCTAGAAAGAAACAAAAAAAGTTTTTTTTTTCTTTTTAATGTAACTCTTCTTTCTTTTGGGTGAATATCTTCTGTTCCTCTATTTTTCTGCTCTTCAGGCTGAAGTTATTGGAAATCAAGGCAGGTGTTGATGGCTTCATGGTGTATGACATGAATTTGATTAAACCCATGCAAGAAGTGAGTACCCCATTATACTGCTTTAGTACTGCAAAAGGCAGCTCTCAGTAGTTTTTGTTCTATGAAAAAGGACCATGATTTGATTTCAAAATTTCATTTCCTGTTTATGTCCCACATATCAAATTCAACTGAAAGAGAGAAAATTCATTTAGTTTTCATATCTAAATATATTTAATATCTAGAAATTATAATGAATCTAATTCTGCAATTTCAAAAAGGGATGTCTGCTCAAAATACCAGAGTACATCACCCAAAGAGTAGCACCACTTTAACATATTTTTACTCAAGTAAAAGAAAACAGTTACAATCCCCCAAAAAATGACTCAAGTAAAACTAAAAAAGCATTTGATGCATAACTGATTAGCAGATTAGAATGTATGATTTAATATTTCACAATATTAAATTGTGAAATATTTAATATTTCCAAAACTGCTTTGCACTCTTCCCCCTTTCTAGATGAATTTGTGCTTCCCTTGAATTTTACAGCTTATGTGTCACAGTAGTGATGAAAGTTGGAAATGATTTCTCATGGTTTCGGGTTGTTACATTGCAGTAAGTTGGCATCTTAACATGAGTGGTGATGTTTCTTTTCCCCCAGCTGTTTGAGCTTCACACTGAGGGTGACAACCAGCTCCACCAGCTCCGGGACAATGTCAGCGTGACTCCTGAGGACCTGCTGTCCATGCCCTCTGTTAGTGGAATCAGGGGTTAGATTGGAGACTGTTTGGAACAAAGTAGCAAGAAGGTTTAACAGTGCATGATTTGTTGTTGTCTTTTTCCTCAGGGAGGAGTCACTCTTTATGGGCTTAAGTATAACATTGCAGTGGGTGTCCTGTTTATTAATGCATGGCTATCAGGTGAGAGACATACACTAACACTTTGGGCAAAAGTGCTGAGATGCTTGCTCTCACTGAGGTGCACCATGTTCTCTGTTGAGTCCTGAACCACCAGGAGCCGTTCCCTGCTAAAAATGATGCTAAAAATTTGCTTAACATAATGAAACAATTTTAGAAACTCTGATTAACTTTTTAATAGTAGTGCTGTAAGAGGACCATAGTGCTGTTTTCCAGGTAAAGGCCATTTTTTCTACAGAGGCCAGGTGGAAGACTCAGCCACCGCAGAGATTTCTAGATCCCAGGTAGGTTCCAGAGACAATCCTCTCACGATTCAGTAAATACATCACAGATGGTTTGATATAGAAAATCACAGGTGAACAGAGCTCAAACAGGAGTGGTGGAAGGTTGACATGTCCAACAGAACCTGCTTTGAGCCAAACACATGATAAACTGAATAAGACAGACTGCAACACAGATAAAACATGTTTGTTTCTTTTAGGGATCTGCAAACTCAGGTAGACTAACAGACCACACATCAAAATGAATTTCTACTAATTCCAGCCCTGGTGCCTTAAACAGGACAGTGACACAGACAACTGAAAAATATCCACAATATGTCCTAACAGGCAATCAGGACCTCAGAAAACTTTTGAGTACCTTTGGGTAAAGTCAATGAACAATTCATATATTATACTTTTTGTTTGTCTGATTTTATGAAGTAGAACTCACCAAAGAAGAACTCTAGTAGAGTTCTTAGTTTACAGCCCAACAGTTCTACTTCTTTTACTGAGAAGGTCCTGATTGGCATTAAAATGGACCAAAATAAAAAACAGAACTATCTACCAGTAACAATGGACACCATGATTCTTGAACAGAAACTAAACTGGACTGAGTAGGATAAAGTAGTTCTGCAGAACAGCTTTTAACTTAGCAAACGGCTGTGCCAGGTGTGGCAGTGGATCCGACACCAGGCTCGACTAGAAGATGACGGCAGGGTGGTGAGCAGGCAGATCGTCACTGAACTCACCAAGGAGGTCAGCACTGAACTTGGCCACCTGTGTCCCTCTGAAAGGTAAGCATGCTGCAGTGAAGGACTTAGGCTTTTCTTCTCCTTAATTGCTCTAATCCCTTAAAGTGTTTTATCTGCTTTAGGACTGAACAGAGGTTACACACGGCAGCAGACATGTTCCTGGAGGTGGTTCTGAAGAGACATTTCCCAGAGTTCATCACCTCTTACCTGAACTTGGACCACACTTTTCTCACCTCCCAGAACCTGAGAGAAGAGGAGGAGGCAGCGGTGGAAACAGGAAGACAACGAGCCAAGCTATGAGGGGCAACCAGGAGCAGAGTGATGGAAAACCAACAGACCTAAAAGTCATGACATGTATGCAGCTAATTCTGTGTAACGCAATCCTTCAGAGAAATCTGCCAATAAATTTCCCTTACTAGTCCAGCTTAGGCTTTCAAATTACTGGTCAGAAAATGACTCCAATTCCATAATAATACAGTGTGAGACTCTTCATACAGCAAAACAACATGAAGGGCTAAATTAGCTAAAAGTGATAGGTCTGTACATTAAAATTTACAGTATTTAATCAATGTCCACAAGTGATTCTGAATCAGTCTCAAAACTGTGAATACCAAACTAATACGCGATCACCTACAAGTTTAACTGTGAGCTAACAGCAGGCTAAATTCTATCAAAACTGAACTTTAGAGAATCAATGCATGACACCAGACAGCAGAGGCTTCGCTACCCAAACAAGATTAAAACACACAGTTGTAGGATAATAACAATCATGGCTACTAATTAATCCAAAAATAAAAAGTTCTGGTTCTGCTGGAGATTTCTTCCTGTTCAAGGGGAGTTTTTTCCTCTCCACTGTCGCTATACGATGTTCAGTATGAGGGATTGCTGTAAGGTCAATGACTTGATGCAATCTGCTGTGTTTTCTTAGAAAAATAAATTTTATAATTTGAATAATAAACATAACTTAATCTATTTGAGATGGTAGTTGTGAATTGGCGCTATAGAAATAAACTGATTATACACTGCTCAAAAAAATAAAGGGAACACTCAAATAACACATCCTAGATCTGAATGAATGAAATATTCTCATTGAATACTTTGTTCTGTACAAAGTTGAATGTGCTGACAACAAAATCACACAAAAATCATCAATGGAAATCAAATTTATTAACCAATGGAGGCCTGGATTTGGAGCCACACACAAAATTAAAGTGAAATGTTCCCTTTATTTTTTTGAGCAGTACATTTTCTTCAGAATAGGATGTTCAGGTTTTCTGATGTCTACACTTGGAGGGTTAAGTGTTTACTGAGGATGTTGAGCCAACTGAAGATGTTGGGGACCAAGATCCTAAAGTTCATACCTGCTTTGATCCAGAAAACCTCCTGCTCTGCAGCCATGAAGCCTCACTTCAACTCCTCTGGAATTAAATGACCTGGTCAGAGGTCAAGTATTTCTAGCCCTGGGGGATGCAAATCAGCTGCCAGCTGTTGTAAAAACCTTGTTGCCATGGTTATGCATTACAACTGAAAGTTAGAATAAAAAGCAGACACCTTTCCAGTTGCACTGCATCCAGAACCAAAGGGAGTAACTGTCCAAACATGAAAAACCTCAACCCAAAAACTGACGAACAAAACTAATGCAGCAGAGGTGCTCTAACATACTCCCACCGCTAGAGGTGCTGTTGTATTCAGTTTCAATGCTCATAAACTCATCACTACTTTGCTTAGAAATGACCATAGGCAGCAAGAAGCAGCAGCTGAAGGAACAGGAAGTGAACATTCAGTCCAACAGTGTGACTGACCATTTGGTCTTACCGCTTCCTGTTCCTGCAGCAAAGCATGGGCAGCCATCTTGCACCCCCTAGACCTCCACCACACACACACACGTCACACAGGTTTTGCAAACAGTTTTATTAATTCCTCTGTCAGTTTGTAATATATAAATTACTTTTAAAAACGTGAGAAGCAGATGCACCTACAAGAAGAACTTATGAAAACACAGGCATTCTAGAAAACCTAGACTGTGTTCACCAGGCCACTCCAGCCAGTCAGTGACGACACTTCCCACAATCCTTTGCTTTCCAGTGTAAATATATCAGTTCTTTTCTGATGCCATGAACTGGGCAGAGCCTTTTGTGTTGTTTAAAAAAAGTCTGATGGTTCTGTTCCCTTTGCCGTCCATCCTGGGGCGCTCAGTCCAGCAGGTCAGTGCAATGTGTGGGTGTGGGGGGAGGGGTGGGGCTGTGGTGGTGAACTAAGGCGTCTGGCAGCAGTCTCCCCCTCTGGTCCCCCCATTCTTCCCCCTCTCCTCACATTTCATGTGCAAGATCATCGTGCTCTCCTCCCGACAGGTCGCCGTTGGCGCTGATTGTGGTGCTGTTGTCTTGGTAACCGGGGGGCTTGAAGGTCAGGGAGTAAGGGTAGATCTTGTGGCAAGTGGCACGGTAAGACTCAGCTGCTTTCTGCTGAGCCTCGCCCAGCTGGCCACTCCTCAGAGCCTCCAGCACCTCAGAGCAGATCTGGGGACAAACACAAGTTGCTTCAGTTACCATGGCGCTCACTGTGGTGCCCTCCAGTGGTCAAATGACTCACCTGGATGCTTCTTCCAGACAGAGGCTCGGCCAGAGCTGTTGCGATCTCACAGGCCATTTTATCAGAGGACGGCTCCAGGTAGACCATCATCTTAGCAGCTGCAGACACAAGGAGACACGGGCCTGAGAGGTGCTTCTGGTGCAAACGTTGCATACAACAGAGAGTCCAGAATGCACAGAGGCTAACGCTAATGTCAGCTTCTACAGTCACATTTCTACAGAAGTTCCATGAATGATCAAGAGTTCCTGAAACTCTGGAAAGATGAATGGATTGAATAACACTTTGCTCTGACCTGAAGGTGGAAAAACCTGAATAACAGATTAAAAAGTATAAATATTAGAGGTGTGCCGATCGATCGGTCACCGATCATAATCGGGCCGATTTTCGTGAAAAAGTGTATGATCGGTGATCGGCGATCATTGGCTCTTGTTGCCGATACCGATCACCTGCATCTCATTTCCCAGCCTGCCTGTGCATCTGGTCTCCTCTTTCCTTCACTCTGGGCAAACGCGCAGCAACAAATCCTAAGCGATGTGGAACTATGACGCACTGAGTGAATGGGGAAGTTTGCGTGTTGCGGCGGAAAATTGAAGCACGTCAAAATGCATCAACACGACGAATCTAATACGACATAAAAACAAAGCCATACTTGACGGAGTTTGGCTACATCGAGGCTCACTGCAGTAAAAAAGACATACGGAGGATCAGACAGCAGGTAAAGCAGCGCACAGCTACAAACACTCACCCGGATTAGCATGACGGTCAGAAAGCTAAACAAATAACCCGCAAAATTATTTCAGTCTTCGAGCTGCGATGTAAGACGCTGGTTCTGCTCTCGCTGTTGAACCGCTGCTACGCTACAGGTAGTAATATTTGACAGACGGAGCTTCGCTTCTGCTCCACCTGGTAGTGACTCTCACACCGAATCTCTGCTTAAAGCTGCAGCATCTAACTTAAAAAATACATTTTACATACGTATTAAAACTTTCGCTGTCCTAACATGAG
Organism: Poecilia mexicana; assembly: GCF_051168715.1. Lineage (NCBI taxonomy): Eukaryota > Metazoa > Chordata > Actinopteri > Cyprinodontiformes > Poeciliidae > Poecilia > Poecilia mexicana. The sequence continues at coordinate 1,975,858 of NW_028263379.1, read as the reverse complement.
ACAGATAATCTCTAAAAAAAATAATTGATCTCCTCCCTGTTCTGCATAATTACTCCGCTCAGTCAGAAACAGCCAATCAGAGCTAGCAGTAATCAGCTAGCCGCCATGCTAACAGGAAGTTTTCATTCAGTAACTCAGGATTGTTTATTGTAATGGATCCTGTTTTTGCCTTTGAATGTTAAGTTTTATACTTGAACTTCTTGGCAATGTTGAGAGGTTTTATTTTGACTTTTTGCATTATTTAGCCTCCTCAGAGCCTTCATATGTTATCAGTCTGTTAAAGATAGTATTATCAATACCAGTACAATTTGCACAATGCCTGTTTTGTTTAGTTTTCTTCTTGAAAAAAGTTATTAAAAACAAGTTTTTGTCTAAATTAAGGTGAATTCATGGTTCCTTTTTCCACATAATGTAACCGGTAGTGTTTATGATAAAAAAAATAAAAATAATAATTATGTGATTGGTATCAGTGAATCGGCCCTCATGGGTGATCGGTATCGGTAGGAAAAAACCTGATCGGCACATCCCTAATAAATATCTTTCTTGTAGAGCTCCTATTTGTATTTATTCAAGAATTTAACTGGCAAAAAGGGGTCTTGAATTGAAAATGTTAATTATTTTGTCAATATATGGTTTGATTAAAATGCAATAGTGATTAGTTAATGACAGCCCCTTCAATAAACTTTTGAGTCCCACCACCAGTAAAATATTTTTACAATATGCAAAGACATGCAAGAAAGCAGAAACTGTTGCTTTCTTGTAAAGCTGTCTTTAGCAAGTCTGTCTACTGTTCTCAGCTCCATACAGCTTGGCCTCTATATTTCCTGTTCCAAATTAGCCTTTAGCTTCCCAGGTTTTTATTCATTTTAGTAGTTTTGATATTGTACAGTCCCAATGTTTTCTTGAGCTCCACATGTTTAAATCAGTAACTAGAGCAGAGCCAGGAACATGGTGCAGCCTGTAGCTCCTCCCTCTGAGGCGTACCTACCAGCCAGCCGGTGGGGGATGCAGCTGGAGTGTTGGCTCAGGTAGTTCTTGTTGAAGCTCTGAGGGTTGCTGTCTCCAAACAGCCTGGAGATCTCCTGCTTCAGCACGGTCCTCACCGCCTCGGCCAGGTCTGCGCTCTCACTCACTGCAGGCAGCAAACACTGAACTTTAGTCACCACTGGAAGGACCGAGAGCTGAACACGGCCAGCAGTCACTTTCTCACCCTTCTTGAAGAAGCGCACTAAACACTGGTGCAGCCATGGGTCGGAGGGTTCTATGGCCACCGCTCTCTTTATCGACTGCAACATCAGAAGGTACTTCTCTGGGAGGTAAAGAACGGACAGACAAGTTATGGTGGAGGAAAAACCTTTGTTTTCTCAGCTCAAACAGGCTGGATCAGTTGCTCAGTTTCCATCTAATTATCATGCTGATTTTAGATAAACCTTTAAGTTCAGTGTGTTTCTATCTACTGGTTTGGAGCAAACCAACCAGGTTATGTCAGATGCTGATGACATGTACGGCTGTAATAAACAGAAAGTTGAGGTTGTAAACTAGAATGGACCACAAATGTCAGAAAAAGTATTTCCCTCTGAAAGGGATAAATTTCACAGACCCAGCAGTGGATGAGAAAATTTGCTACATTGGAACATACTCTGCAAAAGTGTCTATATACACTTTAGTGCATTAACTACTTCAGAAAAGTCAAAAACCTTTTTACATTCATGTGAGTGTAAAGATATTGCAAAATTGAGGAAGTTATTTTGAATTCTGCAGTTTCCATCAACCTTTTGTAGTGCAACACTGTGACATGTAGATAAACCAGGTTACAGAGTGGCAAATGCACCGTGAAACCAGCTGGTGATCAGAACCCTTCTCTGTTCTCAGACATGTTGGCACAAATGCACACCATGTGATGAAGCCTCTGCTTCTAAGAGAGCTAATAAACAACTGATCACATGAGAATATATCCCATAGAACCTCTAAGAGAGATTTCCTTAAATCAGTTCAAAACTATATCAGCAGGTCAGAGTTTTACAAATCCTGGGGATTGCTCATCTAAGTTACAGTCAGCAGGTATTGGTCAGTTAAAGGGTCAGTCCATTTATTATATAGTTATTACAGAACAAACAGAGAAAGGTTTAAAGGCTGAATTAGTCACAGCAGTCAGACATATTTAAACAGAAACGTCTGACTGCCAATCTGAAGTTGCCATGAGGCAGCAGATGTGGCTGACCGATCCCATCCCTCCTCTGAGCTGCCAACCTTTCCTGAAGTAGATCTCAAAGGCCAACAGGTGAGTCTCGATCTTGTTGCGCACCAGGTTCTTCAGAGGGATGAGGAACTTGACTGCCTCCTCCAAAGGGTTCTCCGGCTGGGAACACACAATCAGACCAAGTTTTTATTATTTATTCTTATACTCCAAAAACATTCCTTCAAGCTTATAGAACACAAGAACCCCTGGACCCACCTTAGCTAACTTATCTGGTATTAGCTCTTCCTTGGGCCCTCCAATTTCCTCATCATCATCCTCCTTTTTCTTCTTCTGGTTCTTCAGCTGCTTCTCTTTCTCTGCATTCTTCTTCTCCTCCTCTAACTGAGCCTTCTTCTGCGCTCTTCGCTGTTTGTTCCGCAGCTTCTTCAGCTCCTTGTCTGTTAGGTTCTCTGTATAAAGAGAAAAGTTTCATTTCCAAGTGTTTTATCCCAACACCCAGCATGTAGCTCTCTACTAAAGCCAGGTGAGACGCGGCGTCAGACCTGCATCTGCCTGGCTCTCTTTGTTGTCATCGGTCAGTGGCCTATCATGTAGGTCCAGGTAGATTTGGATGGCGGTGCGAGCGGCTTTGTAGTAGAAGGGGTGCTGTCGCAGGACGTCCTCCAGCTTCAGCAGGTCCACGTAGGAGCGCAGCGTCATCTTCCTCATACAGTAGGTGTGGAAATCAAACTGGTCGTCTGTGATCTCCACAAAATGCTGAGAGACACAAGGAGAGGACAGATTCAGAGTTCCATGAATCCAGCTGGTACGCTGACAAACCGGAACAATGCAGCAGATAAACACATTAATAGATGTAGAACAATTAACTGTTCAATCTGGAAAATGAAGCAATTCTGACTTCAAGAATAACAGGAACAGCAACCGAGCAAAAATTAAATGTGCACATGATTTCTTCACAATAACAGACACCTGAGATGACAGAGTGAGCAACAAACGTACCCTCTCGATCTCATGGCACTTCTTGAGGGCCTCACCGAGCTTGTTCATGGCCTTGTAGGCTAAAGCACACTCTGTCTGGAACCACATGCACTGCATCTCATTCAGGTTCTCCACTGCAGATGTCCCCTCCTGGAGACACAAGATTCACAAACACAGGAGGTGAATGAAGCCTGTTAGAAGAGCATCAGCCCTGAATCCAGAATAACACTGCACTTACTTTAAGGGCCCGCAAGTCAATTCAATTCAACTCAATTACTTTATCCTAGAGAGATATTACATTTTCAAAGAGTCATTTTGATGGTGACTTAATGGACAAGCAGATCTCCAGTAGCAGTCAGTGTTGCTGCAAATCTGAAGAAGTCTCTGACTGAAGTATATTGCTGTATGACAGTCTCATGACTACCATGACAGCCTAACAGCTCAATATGCAGGCAGCAGAGACAACTGACCAGCTCTGCTGATCCACCTCATTTGCTTTTGCTGCTTCTTTTAAAATCTGTCTGGTTGTGTGGTTAGAACGCCGAACAGAGAGACAGACTGCTGAGGAGTTTTGTGATATGCTAATTAGCCATGTGGTCAGAGGTTGTGTTAATGGAATATTTACCATATTTGACCGGTTATTTTTTTAAAAGACAGGAAAATTTAAAGCCCGTCGGTCATTTGACAGGTTATAATTAACAACCTCATGCGAGGACATGGCAGACTTTACGCAAAGAGTTCATCGCAGAGGCAACTAAAATCAATCAATAAAAGAATCCTTTCTGAATATCATCTCATGAACTCTGAACTAAATGAGTCTTTCTGACCGGGAACTGACGGCATGTTGAAGAGTTATGGACCGGAGGCTTTGGAGCGTTAGGAAGCGCATTCAAAAACTTTGGTAGAAATGGCACGTTTAATTTCAGTCTCCATTACATACAGAACAGAGAAAACTAAAGAGAATGCAGTGTTGAATCCATTTAGAGTCTAAAAAGAGGAGCTGGCAGTTTATCTCGAGGACAACCCCTAAGAAAAATGAGGGATCACTGTATTGGTGGTAGCCTTAACCACTTTGAGTCACAGAACACAACAATCATGTTTCCGGTGACTTAAACTTTTGCCTGACAAAATACAAAAACCCCCATATACTATACGAGATTACATAGATCTGCCACAACAAAATTTAAGACCTGTGATTAATATATACAAGGCCAACATGCATCTTTTTCATGGATTCAGGACATTTTAAGGCCTTAATTTTAGATACATGAACCTAAAGCTTTTTAGGATGAATGGACACCCTGCAGTCAGGATGTTTTGGTCCCTAAATCCCTTGAGGCAGGCTATTCTTCCAGCCTAACCACCTTTAGGCAAACAGTGACCAGTGTAAATGTACCCGTGTAAACTTGGAGCACATCTCCTCTGCCTCCTTTATAAGGCCGGCCTTCAGCATGTACTTGGCACACTTGGAGTTGATGAATCGGTCGGCAGTGTCCAGCGCCTGGGCCTCGTCCATCCATCGAGCCGCCTCCTTGATGTTGCCTGCATGCTGCGGATCAGGCCGGACAGTTAAAGGAAGTTGTGTCATCCCAGTGCCGCATATCACTCTGAGTGCACCGTCATACCTTGTAGATCTTGGCCTTGACCAGGAAGAGCTCGATCAGTGTGGGTGTGCTGTCGATGGCCGTGTTGATGTACTCCAGCGCCAGGCTGGCCTTGCCAATGAAGTCAAAGTGCTGGGCCAGGAAGTACTGCACCCACAGGAGGGTGGTCGGAGGCTCCTCCTTCCCATCATCTGCACACATGCATAACACACACAACTCCTGCATTTAGAGACAGCTAGAATGAAACCAATCAGAGTGATGCATTAGGACATATAGAAACACTTACCATCTTCACTAAACATTCGACTGCTTTTTAAACAGCTTTCATAGCCAAGTACCAATTCTTCTATTATCGTAACCTGCATGCCCCAAAAACATAAAAAAACAAAAGAAAAACAATTAGTTAGCGCTACCTAAAATGGAAAAATGAACAAAGTACGTTAATTAATTCATACTCAGCCAGAAACTTTCCAGCAGAACGGTTCTGCTAACCTTTTCTCTGTCTGTGTACAAGGATTTGAGCGTGGTGAACACAGGAGGGCAGCCTTTAGTGAAGTTCATCCTCAGATAGATGTCCAGACATTCCCGGAACTTCTCCCCTGACCGGAACAACAAACAAGGAGACAGGAATGTGATGCTGGAATGGCAATATGGAGTCACCAGCCCAAAATACCACACCCTGTCTGATTCCACAGGAGAGGATCACACTGAACCTGGAACCAGGATCTTCAACTTAACCACCTGATCCTCCTTCTGCTGTACTCCACCTGATAGTTTCTGTAGTGCTAAAGTTGATGTTTGCAACAGGGGGAGCTGCTGCAGCCATGCTGATATCAGTATGACCCAAAGGCTGAGCTAAGAGTGCTAATGGATCAGTGTCTAGCAGCAGGCTGTCCTGCGTTTACCTGTGAGGAAGTTAAGAGGCAGCCTTCGAGGAACCAGACCTCTGGGAAACTTCACCCAGGACTCCTCATAGATCTTCTGGTGCTCTTCTATACTGCCTGAAGACACACACACAGACACTTAATGCTAACATGTTAACGCCGTTTGATCTTTAGAGTTGTTTTTGTTCATATTAAAGTGCTTCTAATACATCACAGAAGGTCGTTTTCATGCAAGAAACACACTAAGAGGATTTATCGTGAATTGTGAGGAAACACCAAACTATAATATATGGAATACAATACAGTTTCCAGGGTTAGTTTGAGAAAACCTACTAAAGGGCTATAGTTTTTTTCACTTCACTTAAATCCTAATTTAGTTATCTGCCAGTGCGTAAGCTATGCAATACTGGTCACATTTAAAAGTAAATCAATGAAAAGAGATATTATCTAAAATGGACAATAAGTAAGTTTGTCTGCTTAACTAAATATTCTGATGGTACAACATTAAACTATTTACAGAAGTTACCTTTCTTGTTTTCCAAAATTCTGCTGTTTATTTGTAAAGTGATGTAGTGTTTTGATTTGCTGGTTGTGATTGAAAAATCACAATCAGCATTCAGATGATAATTATTAGCTGGTGATGACTCATTTACTTGCTAGCGTAATCACCAAGCCAAACGTGTGTGAAATGTAAATGCATAACACACACATTACTGATTGTTCACAAAGTTGTATCTGCTCACATCAGTCTCAGGTAAGTGGCACAAACAGAATGTCATACGCAGAAGGTTGCTTTTATGACATGCTAACATTCAGGCTAACATCCAGCAGTGGCTCCGGTAACGTAAACAATCTTGGCATGGTGATGTCAGCTGACCCAGTGGTGAGATGGGTGTTAGAGCAGCCGGAGGGATGTGAGACATGATGTGAACAGAATCCCAAGACACAGATTTATGATTCAAGATAAAATATCTGTAAAGAGTAGAGAGGCCTGGAGTAAATGGCTCATGATTGGACTGGGACAATTTTCAGCTTGATTGCAAACATGACCTGGTGGGGTTGTAAGTCATCCTCTCTACATTCTTTTGCTCTGCAAAAGAATGGAAGAATGCAAGTATCGGCCAATCACCAATCTCCAAGAATGAAGGAAATCATAGCCAATTCATTGGTGCCCCTCAGTATATAATTATTAGAGGTGTGCCGATCGATCGGTCACCGATCGTATTCGGTCGATTTCCGTGAAAAAGTGTATGATCGGTGATCGCCAATCACGGTCTCTTGTTGCCGATCACACAAACTGATCACCTGCATTTCATTTCACAGCCTGCCTGTGCAGCTGGTCTCCTCTTTCCTTCACTCTGCACAAACAACAAATGCAACAAATCCTAAGCAATGTGGAACTATAACGCACTGAGTGAATGGGGAAGTGTGCGTGTTGCAGCGGAAAATTGAAGCAAGTCAAAATGCATCAACACGACGAATCTAATACGACATAAAAACAATGTCATACTTGACGGAGTTTGGCTACATCGAGGCTCACTGCAGTAAAAAGGACATTTGGAGGATCAGACAGCAGGTAAAGCAGCGCACAGCTACAAACACTCACCCGGATTAGCATGACGGTCAGAAAGCTAAACAAATAACCCGCAAAATTATTTAAGTCTTCGAGCTGCGATGTAAGACGCTGGTTCTGCTCTCGCTGTTGAACCGCTGCTACGCTACAGGTAGTAATATTTCACAGACGGAGCGCCGCTTCTGCTCCACCTGGTAGTGACTCTCACACCAAATTTCTCTTTAAAGCTGCAGCATCTAACTTCAAAAATAAATTTTACATATGTATTAAAACTTTCGCTGTCCTAACATGAGACAGATAATCTCTAAAAAAATAATCGATCTTCTCCCTGTTCTGCATAATTACTCCGCTCAGTCAGAAACAGCCAATCAGAGCTAGAAGTAATCAGCTAGCCGCCATGCTAACAGGAAGTTTTCATTCAGTAACTCTGGATTGTTTATTGTAATGGATCCTGTATTTGCCTTTGAATGTTTTATACTTTAATTTTTTTGGCAATAGTGACAGGTTTTATTTTGGCTCTTTGCGTTATTTAGCCTCTTCAGAGCCTTCATATGTTATCAGCCTGTTAAAGATAGTATTATCAATACCAGTACAATTTGCACAATGCCTGTTTTGTTTAGTTTTCTTCTTGGAAAAAGTTATTAAAAACAAGTTTTTGTCTAAATTAAGATAAATTCATGGTTCCTTCTTCCACATAATGTAACCGGTAATGTTTATGATTAGAAAAAAAATAAAAATTATGTGATCGGCATCAGTGATCGGCCCTCATGGGTGATCGGTATCGGCAGGAAAAAACCTGATCGGCACATCTCTAATAATTATCCATGCAGAGAGACTTTTCATTCTAATGGGGAATTAATTCTTGCTATATGTTGTGTGCACCTGGTTTCAGGGCATACTCCAGGCCCTTGTAGTAGGCCCAGTTCTCTGGGTTCCTCTCCAGAAGTCTTGTGTAGATCTCTGAAGCTTCCTCTGGCCTCTCCAGCTTCAACAGCAGCTCTCCTACAAACATACACATGTTCACGCTGCACAGCTGTGTGTTAAGAGCCTCAGCAGCCTTCACATGGGCTCCACTGCAGCCTGCAGAGGCAGTGTGCTCACCTCTGGTCTCCTCCACAGCCAGCTTGTCACACATCTGCTTCTCATAGCTGTTCAGGTGCTCCAGTGCCTCTTTGTGCAGGCCAGCTTCCCTCAGAATCTGGTTCTGATACAGCAGCAGCTCACTGTACTCATAGTCCACCTTGTCTGGAGACGTCTGGACACACACACACACACACACACACACACACACACACACACACACACACACACACACACACACACACACACACACACACACACACACACACACACACACACACACACACACACACACACACGAAATATTTCAGCCTGTACAGAACCTCCTGATCGCTAGTTATGATAGTGTTAGGTCCCTGGCCTCTTGAGGATGTGCAGGCTACTTTTGTTATGCAGGTTCAGCTGTGAGAGCACACCTTCCTGATTGGCTGCCTGAGTGCTGCAGGAGAGTAGCTATTCCATTGGACCAGCAGAGGGATTGCAAGCCAATCAGACGTTGATGAGGCTCACCTGCTCCCTGGATTTCTGACTCAAACTCTTTTTAACTCCCCCTTACAGGCACAAATATTGCCCTATTGGTCTCAAAGGTGGTCATGACATAGATACACATGCCTGCTCCCGTAAAATGTTTTCAAAATTTTGCTAGGGCTTATGGTTTATTGTCAGGGTCCTTGAGACCGACGCTGGGTGTCTCACAAGTATAGAAACTCTGTCTCCAGCATACTGTCTGACAGAGAGAGCCAGCCCAGGTGCAGATCGTTAACTACCATAGCAACCCGGAGAGCTGCAGACTATTATGGTCTGTCTGTTGTCTCCCTCTGCGACTGATTGGTTTTCATTGGAGTGGGAAATATTTTTTTCTTTTTGTTTTAGACACATTCCTCATTATCTGCCATTTCATTTACAAGATTAAATCAGTTAAGTTTTTGAGTTGTTTAGGTTGATTTGAGAGAACACATTTTAAAAGCCACAATTACTTTAAAATGTCTCAGCGCAGGTCTCCATTGCAATGTGGGAAAAATACATATTTCCTGTGACTATTCATATTTTGCTTACATAAATTTATAATTTTTCAATTTTTCAGTGTGAATTAAAATCCTTAGTATGAAGGTTGACAACTTTCTAGAAAAAAAAAAGAATTATCGACTGTCTTTATTTTTTTATAATTTCGGAACGTGAGTGAGAACCACATGCGCGAAGCTTATACTCGTCAGTCTCGGACTGAATTCCACTGCATGAGGTTAAGCCATTAGTATGAGAGGCCCCATAGGCCAAGACGTACAAATGCGCTATCAAACCCTTTCACATTCACAGTCAAACCCTCTTGCACTACTATGTGACAGAATTTAACTTAAAATTTCAGTTTTTGATTGGACCCCTGGCAGGCTTTTCAAAATAAAAGCGGACCTCTGGTTTATGTTTGATTCATGTTTCTCTCCTGCGGCTTTAAAAATGTAAAACTTTGTGTTAATTGATTTGCTCAATGTTAGAGCCATAAATAGGAAATATTTAAGTTATTTGTAAGATGGTTTGTTTGTATTTTATAAAATTTAGTTAGGACGATTGATATTTGTTTAGGCATTTTTATTGTGCAATTTAGTTTTATTTTGAAAGGTCTAGGGAATGACACAGATATTGGATCTGTTGCCATAACACTAAAGGAAATCATATATCTGAAAATAAATTAAAACATATTATGTTGGCAAAAAATTCTGTAAACCACATATGTGCTACCTCAATCAAAATTGCTGACATTTGACATGCAAAAAAATCTTTCAGATTACATAAACAATACCTTACCAGGTACTTCTCTGACTTCAGGATGACACAGGGACACCTATAAGACCAATTTTAACTGAAGTTGCACATATGTGCTTTACAGGATTTTTTTGCCCACACAATATTTTTTTTCAGATACATAATGTCGTTTTGCAAATTAAAACCCTCTATGGCATGGCGTTGCCCTCGGGCAACAAACCACATTTCTGTACTTCACATTGCTCTGTAATTTTATTTTGGGGGAATGATTTAAAATACCTCCAGACATATTTTTGTCCAAATAAAAGAGGCATTGAGGTTCATGTGACCTTTTACTTAGAAGAGGAACAGTCCTTTTTATGAAGCAGAGGTGGATGGTACACCTTGCCTCCTACTTGTAAGTTATACATCACTTTTCTTCATGTTTAAATTTGGGTCACTCTAACTAAAATAAAATAAAATAAAAGCGCATCTCCGGTTTATGTTTGATTCACACATCAAGTTTCTCTCCTGCGGCTATAACAGGCTAAAGCTTTGAGTTAATTAACCCTCTATGGCATGACTTTTTTTATTTTTTTGGGGAAAAAATATTTTCCTGCATTCTTTTGGGAGCTTGTTGGTTCCTAATTACATATCAATCATAAAATCGGACCCCGACACCTCCCGGAACCGGATTTGGGTTTGTTGCCTCAGGGCAACATTGCGCTACAAGGGGTCTAAAATGGCAAGTTTTCTACAGTGATTATGAGAAATTAAATACAAATCAAACAAAAACTATATTCATAAAAAAACTTTTTTGACAAAAATAAATGAGACATGGTTCCAACTCACCAAATATAAAATAAACAACTAACTTTCATTAATGAATGGTACATTTGCGCAAATTACTAAAACGAGCATTTGTGTGTTTGTACATGGGTATGTTTGGTAGAGTTAGAATCACTAAGGATGTTGAAAACAGTCTTTTCCCTATTATATGTGAAACATCAGGAAGGAATTGCTTGCTGATGTGAAAAAAAGTGTGCATCACATTTTTGACACTTTATTATTGGCGTACCTGGGAATCACCATCTGTTTATCTGATTATCTATGGGTTGTAGTGACCAGATTCACATCAGTGACAGGAGTTAGGGGTGCAGGTTGTACAAGTTTGTAGTTCTGATTTTTTTGGTAGAATTTGAGCCAAGCAAATAACAACATCTCCACCAGCTCCCATATCTGGTAGATTTGGCCCTGTGTAGATTTTCAAGTTGTAAGGAACACCATCTGCACCAGCCATATGAAGTACCCTGCAGACCCGTATATTTGGGTTTAGCAGGTATTGCTTCAGTCTTTACCTGCCTTGGAATGGGGCCATTTGTTCATTGATGACCACCCTTTGGGACTGAAGTCAGTTTTGAGGATAAACAATGAAATAATGGTTGTACAGTGTTTTCATTGGTAATGACCCCAGCTTATGAACCATGCACATTTTGTCCATGAAATGATCTTGCATCCATCTCCTGTAGCTGTTAGTCAATAATAAAGTAAAAGAAAAATTGGCTTTGATAATTATTTTGTAATCAATTGCATATCATCACATTAGAATAATATCGTCTGAGCAAAAGGCCCCTAACTGCGCAATGTTGCCCTGAGGCAACAAACAAAAAAGTTTTAGCATATAAATTATAAAAAAAAAATGTCTTGAAATTATCTATAATGCTTCTTTACATACTTACAGATATTAAAATATTTTTAGTTAGAGTGACCCAAATTTAAACATGAAGAAAAGTGATGTATAACTTACAAGTAGGAGGCAAGGTGTACCATCCACCTCCGCTTTATAAAAAGGACTGTTCCTCTTCTAAGTAAAAGGTCACATGAACCTCAATGCCTCTTTTATTTGGACAAAAATATGTCTGGAGGTATTTTAAATCATTCCCCCAAAATAAAATTACAGAGCAATGTGAAGTACAGAAATGTGGTTTGTTGCCCGAGGGCAACGCCATGCCATAGAGCAGGGGTGTCAAACTCCAGTCCTCAAGGGCCGCTGTCCTGCAATTTTTAGATGTGCCTCTGCTGCACCACACCTGAAAAGAATAATTAAGTCATTAGCAAGGCTCACGAGAACCGATCTACACAGGGAGGAGGTAATTAAGCCATTTCATTCCACTGTTTTTTACCTGTGGCACATCTAAACACTGCAGGACACCAGCCCTTGAGGGCTGGAGTTTGACACCCCTGCCATAGAGGGTTTTAATTTGCAAAACGACATTATGTATCTGAAAAAAAATATTGTGTGGGCAAAAAATCCTGTAAAGCACATATGTGCAACTTCAGTTAAAATTGGTCTTATAGGTGTCCCTGTGTCATCCTGAAGTCAGAGAAGTACCTGGTAAGGTATTGTTTATGTAATCTGAAAGATTTTTTTGCATGTTAAATGTCAGCAATTTTGATTGAGGTAGCACATATGTGGTTTACAGAATTTTTTGCCAACATAATATGTTTTAATTTATTTTCAGATATATGATTTCCTTTAGTGTTATGGCAACAGATCCAATATCTGTGTCATTCCCTAGACCTTTCAAAATAAAACTAAATTGCACAATAAAAATGCCTAAACAAATATCAATCGTCCTAACTAAATTTTATAAAATACAAACAAACCATCTTACAAATAACTTAAATATTTCCTATTTATGGCTCTAACATTGAGCAAATCAATTAACACAAAGTTTTACATTTTTAAAGCCACAGGAGAGAAACATGAATCAAACATAAACCGGAGGTCCGCTTTTATTTTGAAAAGCCTGCCAGGGGTCCAATCAGAAACTGAAATTTTAAGTTAAATTCCCTTGCAATCAAACTCTGAGAGAGTTTGATAGTATGTGCAAGAGGGTTTGACTGTGAATGTGAGAGGGTTTGATAGTATGTGTAAGAGAGTTTGTAGGTTTTGGCCTATGGGCCCTCTCATACATTAGCTATCCAGCAGCTCATTCAGCCCTAGCGTACCTGCTGGGTTTTCCGGAACTCCTCCACGATCTTAGCTGCCATCTCAAAGTCTTCCAAGAGGTGATAAGCGACAGCATAGCCAATCCATGAGGCCCGCTGGCCAGGACGCAGCTGCAGCAGCTGGTAGCGGGTCTCCTGCAGAGAGACGCAAGGGGTCAGCACATCATGCTCCTGCTGGGTTGATCAACCAGGCTACCCTCACTGCTGGGTCCTCTGTTTGTAGTCTCTCCATCCTACCATCCTCCTGCCGCTGATTGTTTGACCTGAACTGTCTGACTAGAGAGCTCTGTCATTGGCTGACTTGAAATATTTTACAATCAGTTTGAAGCAGATTAGACACTGTCCACCGCTGAGCTTCTCTAATGAACCCATTAGCTCCTTGTACCTGCAGGTATGAGACTCTGAGCAGTGTGTGTGTCTCACCCTGTAGCCCTCCAGGTCCCTCATCTGAATCTGCAGCAGGGACAGGTCTCTGAGGATCTGCAGGTTGTCCTTGTCCCACTTCAGAGCGTTGCGGTAACACTTGATGGCCTCGTCATATTTCTTATCAGAGCGCTGCAGCAGGCCGTAGACGTGCCAGCCTGGAAGGAGTCTGAGTTCAGGAACAGCACCGATCAGGACCGAGCCATGGTGAGCGTTAGTCAGTCAGAGGAGAGCAGGCGCCCTAGGGGGCAGCAGGGTGAAGGATACAGACATGGCTCTTCAGGTCGTTGCGCAGGCCTCGTCTCACCAACTCGTAGGCATCCTCCTTCTTGCCCAGGCAGTTGAGGGTTAACCCCTTCATGGCCAGCGTCTCTGCAGCCCAGAGTGAACCAGAGGCAGCGTTCGTATCATGGGGTTAGAGAGAAACGGCCTAAACATTCTTATTGAAGCACGATTCAGTCTGTCAACTACAGTTTAATTAACAAGCAGACTACATCTGATATTACCATGACAACAGCTAGATGAACTGGCCCTCAGCAACACTACACATGGTGAAGAAAGATTTGATTTGGTGGAGTCCAGTCATGCTTTCATAGTCAAGTACAATTCACGTATTCACATCTTTGTGGTATGGCCATAAAGCAACATCATGAAGCAACAGCTGAACTTTAAACTGAACTCTGAATATCTGAACAGACTAAAATGAACTGACTGCTCTGGTGGTCTGTTACCATGATGGCAGCAGTTCACAGGTCTGATGCAGTCAGTGGTCCAAGCATCCATGTTAATAAAAAGAAAGGAATTCATAAAATAAGCTTGTCTGCATAGTAAGCTTCTTACGGAATTCCATTAGCTTCTCATCTCCCTTCATCAATCTGTGTGGGATTTCTCCCATTTCCTTATATTCCTACGGCAGAGTTCCTATGGGTCAATCAGTGAACAGAAGGAGAAGTGAGCGATGTTGTTGATTTTCTGGCAGCAGAGGAAATGAAGGAAGCCGTTCAGTCCGTGTTGGTCAAGCTTCCAAATATCAGATTAACATTAAGAGCTGACAAGTTCAGATCAGGTCTTCTCTCTTCAGTGGAGAACGGTTGTTTACAACACAGGCAATTTCCAGTAAGCTTCAGAGCATCAAACTGGCACATTACATACATCACAAATTTTTCCCAGTTGCCAATCGTTAGCAACTGGGAAAAATTTAAATCCTCAACACAGTCCACATCTCCAAGAAGTAAACCCTGCGCAACAGTTGAGGGTCCCAATCGTCTGAACAAACCAAAGTGTAGAACAAGGTCTTACCCAGGCTAGAAATAAGCTGATTTTTCCACTTAAGTTTAATATTTATCCTAGAAGGGGTGCAGTTGATTACAGCTGATTTTGTTTTGTTTTTTTATAACCGACACTGCCAGGTGTCGGTTATAACACCCGACAGTGTTATAACCCTATACGCACTTTCAATGTGTATAGTGACAAAGGCACTAAGTTAACAGTGGGTCACTATTGTTAGCATGGCCTGATGGGCAGGTCTGTGTGTCAGCCTCTGACAGCAGAGCTGCTGATTTTCAGATCTTTGGAGGCAGATAAGATTGGCCATCAATCTTATCCTACTACTGTAGCTCTAATGTCAGGCAATGACACACAGCAGGTCACCTTCTGGAGAGACGCTGTATGTGTAGCCCTGACTTTAAGATATCCCACACATTATTTTAGCTTTCTGTTCCCTTAACATGTCCCTCATTCTGTATTACTCCAAACAGCTTCCATCATGAAGTGCAGCTGCATGTGATCAAAGCAGGAAGTGGTTTACACTGGTAGCAAATCACAGCAAGAACATCTGTCCCTTCAGCCTGGGTCTTTCAGAAAGAAGACCCAGGCTGGATCTTCTTTCTGACAGACAACATTTCTACCAACAGTGCCACTATACAACTGAGTTTCATAGTTATTAAAAAAACACACAGGCACACAGGGACAGAGACACAAAGGTGTCTGTGCTCTATTTTGGTTGCCGGAGAGAGAAAAACTGAGTAGATAACAGGAAGGCTGACGGAAGAACAACAAAGTTTGGTTTGTCTGTTAGTGTTTGACACCTGTCATGGAACATGACTCTGCAAATGTTAGCAGCTTTCAGACAATCTCAGAGTTAAAGGGAAAAGAAAGGGTCTCTCTTACCTCCATGCTCTGCAAATTTGGGGTTGCTCAGGATCTGTTTGCAGAACTTCAACCCGTTTCTGTACTGTTTGTGTTCGTAACACCTCTGGAAGGAGAGAGAGAAAAGAATCACAGCATGCCACCATGACAGTTCAGTCAGAGTTTTCCTCCAGCTGTTGCTGACAGGGGAATAGTCCTCATCCTGATGGGATGGAGATGTCAGCACATCTGGAGCAAGGGTCCAGCTCTGCTGTTGAGTTTTAATTCAACTCTTAAACTATTGGTTACAGGAGGTGCATCAACTGACTTCACTTCTCTGTGACAACAGTGCTAAACAGAACCACAACACCCCGCTGCTCTTCAGCGTCACTCATGAGTCAATAATCCAACTTTAGGCGGACAGCTTTCCTCTTTAACTTGGGCATGGCTGTCATGTGTCAATCTGTTTATTCATTGATACATTTCGGCTCTATTGACAGGTCAAAAGACATCTGCAGCATCCCAGAATAACCATCCAGCGGTGCTGTTTCTCTCCTGCTCTATCACAGCTGATGGTTAACACAGACTTCAAAATTGCTGGGCTCCTGATGAATTAGCTACCTGCTCTATATGTGCTACAACGGGCCACTGCTTAGCACTGCAATAAGCTAACGCCAAGTGCCTACCAAAATCCTTTTGAAGAGAGCATTCTCCTTCTGCGGCAGAGTCACTGAGGGCATGGCGGTGGTTTCCTACTCCACTGTTGGTTTGTACATGAACGATACTCCTTTAGAAACAGAGATACTGGACTTTTTCGGGACCTTCAGGTTCCTCTTTCTCACGTGTTTAAGCCGAGGCCCCCCTTCCGAGCAAAATGGCCGCTACGCTTCTCCTCCGGGTCATGTTGAATTCCCGAGTTCATTCCTTACAAGCCAGCCGGTGTGAAACTCGAGTGTAAGAGATGATGAGCGGCGAAACTAGGAGTTTCTAGATTATATATTCGGCAAAAAAAAAAAAAAAAAAAAAAAAAAATATATATATATATATATATATATATATATATATATATATATATATATATATATATATATATATATATATATATATATATCCCAGACTGCAGATTTATCTGCAGAATTATCGGAATTATTTATTACATTTAAAACAGTCGTTTCTTTTCGGCATCGACACAATCCCATTTTGTTCACATCAACAGTATGGTTATGCGGTGGTCGTTGTTAGCAGATTGTGCTTCGTATACGCCTGCGTTGATAGTGTGATGGAAATTCAGTGCAAACTCCACCTGCCCGGCGCGCCTCTCTTCACGCAGACTGTTAAATAGTGCGTACCCACTGCTAGCATTCAATAGTAGCAACGGTCCGTGGACTCACAGGAATGATTTCAAAAGTCTGAGCCTTAACACATTTTGCTGAGCATAAATATATGGGGGAATTTTTCTGCCATAATCCAAGAGCACACATGTTCATTGTTCCGAGCAGAGACTAAGTGTGAGCGCGAGGAGAAGTTTTGAGTACAATCATTACAAGTTTTTGAGAAGAAAGACATGAAGTCCTGCTTTCAAAATAAAAATGTAAGCAAAGGTATTACAAGTTTTGAGAACAAAAGACGTGAAATCCTGCTTTCAGACTGAACGTGTGCTCTTGGATTATGGCAGAAAAATTCCTCCATACTTCTACAGGTGGCACTGTTTTGCCTGTATGCTGTACTTGCAAACAGGAATGTGCTTTGGTTGAGTTTGCAAATATAGTTTATTCAAATAAGAGTAGCACTACTTCAGCATATTTTTTCTTAAGTAAAAGTAAAGAGTAGCCATCCAAGAAATTACTTAGGTAAGAGTAAAGAGTATACTGCATACTGAATATACTGAGTATTGATCAAATGATCAATCATTTAATATTTAAAAATTACATAATCAGACAAACCAAAATATAAAATTAAGTGGAATTTTTGGGAATTTTAAGGATGAAAATTACAATAATTCATGTCGGTAACAAAAAATAAATAAAATCAGGCTTTTTTTTTCAAATCAGTTTCTTTCAATTAAAAATTGATGAAATTCTTACAAAACCTGCATTTGTGTGTGTGTGTGTGTGTGTGTGTGTGTGTGTGTGTGTGTGTGTGTGTGTGTGTGTGTGTGTGTGTGTGTGTGTGTGTGTGTGCGTGCATGCGTGTGTGTTTGTGTGTCTGGTGAATTTTGTTTAAAACACGGCTGTCCTTCATTCAGTTAAGTTACTCACAGTGGATAGAGAATCCAGAAATGATACTCAAGTAAGAGTAGTGATACGTAGAAAATTACTCAAGTATATGTAAAAAGTTCAGCATAGTACAATACTCCTGAAAGTACTTTTTTTTTTCAGAAGTTACAAGTTGAGTTAATGTAACTTAATTGTGACCCAACTGTCAAACATCAGATGTTTCGATGCAGAGTGATTTGTTTTAAATATGTAGCAGAGAGAAAGGCGTGAATTAAATAACGGTTTACTTGAGTTTACATCACTTCTGATTACAGCCGTCACAAGAAATGATTAACTGTTTTGATGCTTCACAATTTTATGCTTCTAAAGTCAAAATAGTTGTACTACACCAGCACAATTACTTTCTTTCTTTTATTTAACCCTTTATGGTACACATAATGATGCTAGTTGGAAAAAAAAAGTTTGGCATGTTTTTTTTTTGTTTGTTTTTTACATAAAATAAACCAAGTAAACATAATAAAGACAATTTTTTATTATTATTATTATTTTTTCATTTATTTTTTGTTGATGTTGCCATTTGGCAACACTGTACCATAGTGGAAATTAATGAAAACAAGAGAGTTTGACTTATTATTGTAAAAACATTTATTTAACGACTCAGGTTATAGTCTAAATAGCCTCCAGTAGCAATAATAGTTAACAATGAAACTCATTTGAAAGCTAAAAACAATTTTAAAATGTTTTTCAACATTTTATTGGCATATTTCATTGATGTAATGGTTTTCATTTGAGTTGAGTGTCTTGATCCTGCCGTCTTTGCCTTACTGCTTGTGGAAGCTGATGAAGCAGTTACTCTCAGCATCCAGTGAAGAAGTGGACCTAGAAAACAAAAATATCCTTATTACTTGTGCCAGTTTTGCACAAGTAATAATTGCACGTTCACCCTCATTGTTCCCTCTGGCCTCACTGGTCCTCCTGTCCTGTCTGTTCTTATTCTCTGGCTCATAGTCTTCACCATCCTCACTGTCTAATTGCAAAGTTTCAAGCTCCTCATTTTCTTCATCACTAAACCTAATTCATCCTCACTACCATAAAAAGGAACTGCTAGTTTGGTTTTCTTCCTAAGAAATTGTAAAACATTGTTGCATTAATGATGTAAATGGAAGAAAAGAGTATCCAATATAGTCATTCGCAATATGGAAAGGACTCACAAAATGGAAAATTATAGCAGACTCTAGAAGATCAACATGCTGGGCTACCAATACAATGGTAATCTTAATGTTACAGTGTTGCCATGTGGCAACATCAACATTTTAACAGTTTATCATTAATAAATGATTAAATACAGCACAATGAATGACAGAATAGTGAACTTACTTCATTTATTGTTGAGTATGTAATTTTTTCCTGGTCAAAAAATGTCATAAAAATAATTTTTTTCATGATTTCTGAGGAGTCAAATGGTGAGGCTCTTCCCTGTGAAGACGTCTGTTGAGAAAGGTGTCAAACTTCCCCCCAGAAAATTATGTGACAAATTTAAACACTGCTGTTGCTTCTCTTAGGGTCTCATCTCTCTTTCAGTGCATTACATTGTAAAATTGGAGGTACTGTCTGTGTGTGGTCTTCAAGTAATTTGTTGCCAAATGGCAACTTTATACCATAAAGGGTTAAAAAAACTCTGTAGCATGCAGCTCCGAACAAGGATGAAGCTTTACTGATGGTTTTATGACATTTAATTTCTTCAAAAGCAAATTCCATTCATCGTAGCATTATAATCCACTTTACAATGTTTCAATTTACATTACTTTACGATTATGACAAATAATTATGTTAACAGATAAAATATATTAAAAGTAAATACTTTTTACAATCAATAGACCTTGATTGTAAAAACGTGTAATGACTTTTTACAATCGTGTTGACAGCCTCTCAATCTTTGAAGAGGCTGTCAGTATAAAACAATGTTTCTTGCTCTGTGAAAAACAACTAACTGCTGTAATAACTGTTGTACTAACTACTGTAACTGTGGTAACTTACTAACTTCTAATTTTGGAGAAAACAAACTATCTGTTATACAACAGCACTGGACAGAAAATGCTAAATCCAAAATTAAACGTACAGCTCAAAGCAGAAATCAAAATTACTGGCAAAATAAAACACTTTAAAATTTTCTGTAATAAAAGCACTTCGTTATTTACGAAGTCGTTTTTTGTTTCTTGATTCCAAAGATTTTGCATTACTAATATTAAATATGTAAAGAAAGACAAATTAACCTTTCCCCTATTTTGTTTTTGTCTTCAACAAATAAATATTTGCGGCAATGTCATATTTTGTGTTTTGAAACCATCATAAGCTCCAATTGCCAAATTATATTATAAATTATGCACAGTCCTAGGAGACTAAAAAATAGTCGCCACTTTGTATTGTTTCTTATATGTTCAAGTGTTTTTTTCTTTGTTTTCTCAAAGAAATAACCAGAAAGAAAGTTACTTAAAAAAAACAAAAGCAAAAGCATTATGTTGGAAATAAAATATTTGATACTGCAATAGATATTTTATTTTCCTGCTTTTGTTTGTTTGTTTGTTTGTTTGTTTGTTTGAATGTCAGCAATACCAAACAAGATATTTCAAATGTTCATCAAACCCTTACCTAGTTTGTTCGAGTTTTCGGCGCTCTATGAATCAGGCCTTCCAGGCTTTGAAATCCATCGCAGTCGACAGTCACTCTCAGGCAGGCGGCATTAAACCCAGCACCGAGGCAGCTGTCAGTGCTAAAATGACGTTCAGCCGCTTGTTATCTCGAGCTGTTCTCAATAACAGGGGTGAGTTAGTTTCAGCGTGGTGTTTAAGAATGACTGAAGTTTAATGTGGTTCTTCTTAATTAAAACACCGAGGTTGTTTTCCAGCCTGACCTTAGCTTAGCTTAGCATTAGCGCGTCGTTTTCTCACGGGTGACTTCTTTTCTCACTGCAAAGATTAGAATTTAGTGGTAACCGTGATGCATTTATTGCAGCTAGTTTAACCACTAGATAATGGAAATCCCGGTCCCATTGTTTCAATCCTATCACAGCTGCTCTTTCATTTCATTTGCTGTCATGTCTGCTGGCTTAGAGACAGATTAATTACCTAACAGAATCTGCTGATCAGGATGTATTGTGTTATTAATGAACTGGGTTATATGTAACTGGACTTTAGTTGAATTCTGATTGTATTTTCTGAACTGATTTAGAAATGGAAAGTACATCCACATTTGATTGAACCTATATAAACTTACACAATTTAAGTTTAAATTTTATTAAAATAAATTAACTGGCATCAACAGATCATTTTATTACACTATGCACTGATCTCCTTTACATTGTTCAGAACTGCCAGGCTGTTCCGCTTGATTTGGTTCTAATCTGATTTATCATTTGTCCAGTCTAGTGTCACTAACATTTTAAATGCTGTATTTTTAATGGTGGTCAAAACAAAGGTCAGACCCACTCCCCATTCAGGTTGCTTCTTTGTTTACACTTATTTTAAAGATGTCTTGCTTTCCTAATCCCCAAAACCTTTTTCCTGTGCTATCTTCCTGTTTCATGGTAGTGTTAATTGTTCATTAAAAGCTCTGTGTGTGTGTGTGTGTGTGTGCGTGTGTGTGTGTGTGTGTGTGTGTGTGTGTGTGTGTGTGTGTGTGTGTGTGTGTGGGTGGGTGTATGAATTCTTTCAGCCGGATCCAGATCAGCTTTCACTAGCTCCAAGACTGACACAGCCAACCCCAACTGGCTGCAAGTGGGTCTTGCGTTTGGAACATCGGCTTTTATCTGGGGCCTGGTGAGCACCAATGTTTGTGCACTAAGAGCCATAAGCTGGCATGGAAGCTACATGATGGTGACCGTAGATGAGAATGAGATGGGTCATAAAGTGATGTACACGTAGTAAAATGTAGAGGTGCACCGATGAATCAGCTCTGATTTCTTTAAATTTAGAAATCAGAGCTGCATCTTTAATGTTAGGAGACATGATTGGCTGATACTTAAATGTGAAACTGATGTGATCTACCTCTGCTATCAGCCAGACCTTTGCTACAGAAATTCTTTGGAACCTTGGTCAGATCTGTGCCTTGCCACAGTTCTGTCTCTGAGCTCATTGGCCAGTTCCTTCCACCTCATGATTCTCATTTGCTCTGACCAGCACTGCGAGCTCTTATATAGATAGGTGTGTCCCTTTCCTAATCAAGTCCAATCAGTTTAATTAAACACAGCTGGACTTCAATGAAGGAGTAGAGTCATCTAAAGGAGAATGAGAGGAAATGGACAGCATGAGTTAAATATGAGTGTCACAGTAAAGTGTTTGAATACTTATGACCATATGATATTTCAATTTTTCTTTTTTAATAAAATTTGCAAAAATGTCTACATTTCTGTTATTTTCTGTCAAGATTGGATGCTGAGTGTACATTCATGATAAATAATGTGAATAATGTTTTTTTGATTTTAGCAAATGGCTTCAACCAAACCAAGAGTGAAAGATTTAAAGGGTTCTGAATACTTTCCGTACTCGCTGTAAGTGGGAGCCTTGACAGACCCACCCACCGGGTCATGTCTTCATCTATGTGATAAGCAGCAATCGCCCCACTGTTGCTAACTTGATATCATTGTAGCTATATTTAGAGACTTTTCAAATTAAAAAAAAAATCTTTATCTGCGAAATTTATAATCGTTGGGTCAGGCTGCCAAAGATTGGTGATTGGTCAGAAGACTGCAATCGGTGCAGACCCAGTGGACTTCATCACAACTCTTACAACTTCCTGGATGTTAATGTGTTTTTAAAAATAGTTACTTCCAACATACTGGTCCTGCAAAAAAAAAAGGAAACCTATATACAGGTGCTGGTCATAAAATTAGAATATTGTGATAAAGTTCATTATTTTCCATAATGTCATGATAAAAATTAAATTGTCATATATTTTAGATTCATTGCACACCAACTGAAATATTTCAGGTCTTTTATTGTTTTAATTTTGATGATTTTGGCAAACAGCTCATGAAAACCCAAAATCCCTGTCTCAAAAAATTAGAATATTATGAAAAGGTTCTCTGAACGAGCAATAAAAATAATCATCTGAATCAACAAAGTAACTCTAAACACCTGAAAAAGATTCCTGAGGCCTTTAAAAACTCCCAGCCTGGTTCATTACTCAAAACCGCAATCATGGGTCAGACTGCTGACCTGACTGCTGTCCAGAAGGCCATCACTGACATCCTCAAGCAAGAGGGTGAGAAACAGAAAGAAATTTCTGAACGAATCGGCTGTTTGCAGAGTGTTATATCAAGGCACCTCAGTGGGAAGTCAGTAGGAAGGAAAAAGTGTGGCAGAAAACGCTACACAACGAGAAGAGGTGACCGGACCCTGAGGAAGATTGTGGAGAAGGGCCGATTCCAGACCAAATTAAATTTTCATCTCCATAAAACTTTTCAGCAGATGGAAGCATGAAGTGCTCCAAAATCTTCTGATAGCTGCTGCATTGATCCTGCCCTTGATAAAACCCAGTGGACCAACACCAGCAGCTGACATGGCACCCAGACCATCACTGACTGTGGGTACTTGACACTGGACTTCTGGCATTTTGGCATTTCCTTCTCCCCAGTCTTCCTCCAGAGTCTGGCACTTTGATTTCCGAATGACATGCAAAGTTTGCTTTCATCCGAAAAAAGTACTTTGGACCACTGAACAACAGTGGTCCAAAGTGCTGCTTCTCTGTAGCCCAGGTCAGGCGCTTCTGCCGCTGTTTCTGGTTCAAAAGTGGCTTGACCTTTGACCTGGGGAATGCGGCACCTGTAGCCCATTTCCTGCACACGCCTGTGCACAGTGGCTCTGGATGTTTCTACTCCAGACTCAGTCCACTGCTTCCCCCAAGGTCTGGAATCGGCCCTTCTCCACAATCTTCCTCAGGGTCCGGTCACCTCTTCTCGTTGTGCAGCGTTTTCTGCCACACTTTTTCCTTCCTACTGACTTCCCACTGAGGTGCCTTGATATAACACTCTGCAAACAGCTGATTCGTTCAGAAATTTCTTTCTGTTTCTCACCCTCTTGCTTGAGGATGTCAGTGATGGCCTTCTGGACAGCAGTCAGGTCAGCAGTCTGACCCATGATTGCGGTTTTGAGTAATGAACCAGGCTGGGAGTTTTTAAAGGCCTCAGGAATCTTTTTCAGGTGTTTAGAGTTACTTTGTTGATTCAGATGATTATTTTTATTGCTCGTTCAGAGAACCTTTTCATAATATTCTAATTTTTTGAGACAGGGATTTTGGGTTTTCATGAGCTGTTTGCCAAAATCATCAAAATTAAAACAATAAAAGACCTGAAATATTTCAGTTGGTGTGCAATGAATCTAAAATATATGACAATTTAATTTTTATCATGACATTATGGAAAATAATGAACTTTATCACAATATTCTAATTTTATGACCAGCACCTGTATGTAGAAAAGAATCTCTGAAGATGAAGGATTCTGCTAAATTTTTGTTTCTCAGTGAATGACTTTGTCTTTCACCCACAGCTCTTCAAACAGCACAGCACAGATGTTCACGAGTACGAAGTGAAAAAAGGCCTTCAGTGATCTCTAAGGAAGGCAGGTGAGCATGGTGTGAATGCTGCTGTTTATGTCTACAGGTGCTGGTCATAAAATTAGAATATTGTGATAAAGTTCATTATTTTCCATAATGTCATGATAAAAATTAAATTGTCATATATTTTAGATTCATTGCACACCAACTGAAATATTTCAGGTCTTTTATTGTTTTAATTTTGATGATTTTGGCAAACAGCTCATGAAAACCCAAAATCCCTGTCTCAAAAAATTAGAATATTATGAAAAGGTTCTCTGAACGAGCAATAAAAATAATCATCTGAATCAACAAAGTAACTCTAAACACCTGAAAAAGATTCCTGAGGCCTTTAAAAACTCCCAGCCTGGTTCATTACTCAAAACCGCAATCATGGGTCAGACTGCTGACCTGACTGCTGTCCAGAAGGCCATCACTGACATCCTCAAGCAAGAGGGTGAGACACAGAAAGAAATTTCTGAACGAATCGGCTGTTTGCAGAGTGTTATATCAAGGCACCTCAGTGGGAAGTCAGTAGGAAGGAAAAAGTGTGGCAGAAAACGCTGCACAACGAGAAGAGGTGACCGGACCCTGAGGAAGATTGTGGAGAAGGGCCGATTCCAGACCAAATTAAATTTTCATCTCCATAAAACTTTTCAGCAGATGGAAGCATGAAGTGCTCCAAAATCTTCTGATAGCTGCTGCATTGATCCTGCCCTTGATAAAACCCAGTGGACCAACACCAGCAGCTGACATGGCACCCAGACCATCACTGACTGTGGGTACTTGACACTGGACTTCTGGCATTTTGGCATTTCCTTCTCCCCAGTCTTCCTCCAGAGTCTGGCACTTTGATTTCCGAATGACATGCAAAGTTTGCTTTCATCCGAAAAAAGTACTTTGGACCACTGAACAACAGTGGTCCAAAGTGCTGCTTCTCTGTAGCCCAGGTCAGGTGCTTCTGCCGCTGTTTCTGGTTCAAAAGTGGCTTGACCTTTGACTTGGGGAATGCGGCACCTGTAGCCCATTTCCTGCACACGCCTGTGCACAGTGGCTCTGGATGTTTCTACTCCAGACTCAGTCCACTGCTTCCCCCAAGGTCTGGAATCGGCCCTTCTCCACAATCTTCCTCAGGGTCCGGTCACCTCTTCTCGTTGTGCAGCGTTTTCTGCCACACTTTTTCCTTCCTACTGACTTCCCACTGAGATGCCTTGATATAACACTCTGCAAACAGCCGATTCGTTCAGAAATTTCTTTCCGTTTCTCACCCTCTTGCTTGAGGATGTCAGTGATGGCCTTCTGGACAGCAGTCAGGTCAGCAATCTGACCCATGATTGCGGTTTTGAGTAATGAACCAGGCTGGGAGTTTTTAAAGGCCTCAGGAATCTTTTTCAGGTGTTTAGAGTTACTTTGTTGATTCAGATGATTATTTTTATTGCTCGTTCAGAGAACCTTTTCATAATATTCTAATTTTTTGAGACAGGGATTTTGGGTTTTCAAGAGCTGTTTGCCAAAATCATAAAAATTAAAACAATAAAAGACCTGAAATATTTCAGTTGGTGTGCAATGAATCTAAAATATATGACAATTTAATTTTTATCATGACATTATGGAAATAATGAACTTTATCACAATATTCTAATTTTATGACCAGCACCTGTATATCAGTGTGAGGCCCTCTGGATGGAGTGAAAGGAATCCTGATGTGTTGTTTCTCGTCTCTTACAGGAACTGTTTGGATCCTCTCTGTTGGACACATCTGCTTCTATTCCATGTAACCCCCCCAACCTGAACTCTGTAGAATACAATGAAATAAGATAAATAAATGTTGTGTGAACTATGGAGTCCTGATTACTTTGCGTATGTGATTAAGAAGGATTTAACAGACACTAGGACGTTCTGTATTCACTGTTATATTTCTATTCATCAACTTTACACTCTTATTTCTGTCCTGTCTTAAAGGATGCAGTCATGTTCGTGATGATGCATGCTGGGAGCTTTTATCTGAACAAAGACTTTATCTGACAATTCATTTCACAGTTACTCAAAATGACAGTGGAGAGCAAAGGTGGATCAACAAAGTATTGACTCAGTGGGGATGAATTCAAATGCACTTCACACTTTTCAGATTTTGAAAACCACGTGTCACTTGTATTTACTGTTATGTGATTCTGTGAGTTGGTTGTCACACAAAATTGACCTACACTGTGGTTTGTGGTTCTCATGGTACAAAACATGAACATGCTGCAAATGTTTGATTTTCATTGTTGACAGTGATTAACATTTCATGTATGACACTGTCATCCAAAATGAAAACAAAATTCAAGTGTTCTCCTTGACTTTATCTACTTCAACATGAGCTTAAAAGTATGACAAATAATTATTCTTGGTTTTACTGGCAGTTGGCAACAAACTGTTGGCATTACTGCCACTTACTGGTATGGAGTGTGGTTCGTGATTCATTCTCTCTCTCTTCCTCCCCACCTCCAAGAACCAGCGGAAACACATATGAAGCTTATTTTTTGTTCCTACTTTGAGTTACCCTTTCTTGCCCTACAGTGCTCTTTAGAGGACATCCTGGAATTTCCAGGGATGTGTCATGTGATAGGTTTACATACTGGGAAGTCCCTTCTTTACCTAAATCAAAATGGCAGAAACCACATTTTATGGAAAGAGGGTAGACGAGTCAAATATTTTTCTCTTTTATTTTTGTCATGACAATTATTTATATTCTTGTTAATTAAATACCAATAATATTTTGACCAGTGAAAACAATTTAATAATCTCTGTTTAGAAATAACATACTTTTTATGAATGTCAATTATAATGGACATCAGGACGATTTCAGTGTATTTAATGACTCCACATTGTTGTAGAAAAAAGATGTGAAACAGGATTCTCCACAAGATAGTAGAGGGAGAGTCAGATGAAGATGAGGATAATAAATATCATCCTCTAGTAGGGAACTTCATCAGATCCAGGATAATCTGATGAAGAGACAGACCCATGGTGCGTTCACACCAAACACGTTACGCATGTCAAAAACGCACTTGACACTTCAAATATGACACGTGCACTTTTGGTGCATTCCTATCAAAAGCGTTTTGAGCATCAGGTGCGTCTGGTTTACATTCAATCTATGGGGAACGTCATAAACAGTCCAAACGGTTCAAATCGTGCCATGCTAGACGCTCAGAACGCTCCTCCTCCACATAGACTTTGAATGTAAACAAGATGGGCCTGACGTTCAAAACACATTTGGTGTGAACGCACCATCAGAGCCAGAGAGAGAGCAGGAAAGTCACTGTGCTAGGTGGGCCAAAATTAATTTGTATGTTTGTTGGATCTCTATGACCAACATTTGGTCCTAAAGATCATGGACACAAGTTTTTTTCTTTGACCATCAACTGCAAATATTGTTTAGGTCTTTCCCATAAATGATGGAGGTCATCACCACAGATTTATTGTCAAACCACTTTGTGACAGTCAGCTAAGATGCTCCCTTCTGTTCACAGTGGCCTATCTTCTGGTAATTGGTGTGGCTTTGGTATTCTTTGGTTCATCATAATGGTTCCAGTTGCTGGAAGACCCTTTGAGAAGTTTTCAGAACTTATTCCTCATCATTTTCCTGCTAATAACTGGCACTTTTAATTTTTTAGTCCAGAAGATTTTGACTCTGGGAAAGCCAAGATAGGCCATGTGTGCTGATATTCTGAAGAAAGTCCTTGTTCATGTGTGTAATTTTATACTTCTATCATGTTCAAAATAAATAAAAAATAAACAATTAAGTAAAAATAAATAAAGTCTTCATTTCTTGGGCAATAGTGTTTAGCAATATCCCTGCAGTTTGCAGCTATTTTTGGTTTTTATTTCAAGTAACAAGTGTACAGAAACATCTGTGCTGCAACCAGAAATGGATAATTTCTGGTTATTAAATGTATTTTTCAAATTTGACCTCTTGTTGGGTTAATGTGATTCATTAATCAATAATCTGTACATTTTTCCATTTTTTTGAATTCTGTCATAATTTAGACTGAAATCATCCTGATGTCCACTACAATGGACATGCTGTGAAATTTAAATAAAAAATATATTTCATTTGCTTGTGGTATTCCCAGGTACTTGTAACTGTGCTCTATGTCTGCTATTGTTCCTTCTGGGAGTGAGACCCCTTCTGTGTGGACGACCTTCCCTCTCTTTGTAACCATCCAACCACACTTCTCTAGTCCGAATGACATCCCAATGTCAGTGCTGTAGATCCTGGTGGTGTGGATCAGTGAGTCGATGTTCAGCTTTGGTGGTTCATTCGTTACTGTGGCTACATACCCAGTTTCTGGGTGGGTAGTTGTAGTTAACTCCCCTCTGACCTGGCGTCCTGGCTCCTCCCCCTTGCCATAGCATTTGTGTTGTACCTCATCAATCTCAAGTTGTGATAGCAGTCGCCGTTTACGGATGTTGGAACACTGAGCTACTAGTTGTTTGGCAGTTAGTGTTGACTGGGGATGTCGAACTAACCATTCCTTCCACATTCTTTGCATGTAGCCCCTCTGACTAGGGTTACTTGAGTAGTAGCATTCCAACAGATCCAAGTTTTCACCTCTCGCCATTTCTGTCTTGTTCCAGTAGCCCATTTTTCATCAAGGTGCTCTGGTTCCCCAGCACCTGATGCAGACCTATACATACATACATATATATATATATATATATATATATATATATATATATATATATATATATATATATATATATATATATATATATATATATATATATATATATATATACAAACACACCTATAACCAAATTCTATGAAATAATTTAGTTATCTTTAAAAATCGAATAACTATTTGTATATGTTTACTCTCCAAATTCTTCCTCAAAATATCTAATAAATTAACCTTTTCCTAAATACTTTCATACTCTCTCCTCATATATCTTCTCTCTTTTTTATATTTATCACATTATAATATTACATGTTCTATTGTTTCATATTTTTCACAGTGATCACATTTACCAGTATTATGCTTTTGAATTTCAAAAAGTGTATAATTAAGTCCTGTATATCCAAATCTCAACCTTATCACTCTTCCCTCCTTTCTATTTATTCTTCCATTTTATAAAACCATCTTCCTGTTTTTTCTTCATCCCACATTTTTTGCAATACTTTCATCAGGTTTTGTTTAACAATACTCTTTCCTTCAGATTTACTTGTTTTAACTGTAAAGCTAATATGATTTTTAATTGCCTTCTTTGCCATTTTATCTGCCCTCTCATTTCCTTCTACTCCAATATGTGCTGGAACCCACACAAATTTAACTATTAAACCCATGTTTTGTATTTTGAATAATGTATGAAATATTTCTAATAAAATGTCTGTCCTACTATCTGAATGATTATATTTTAAACTTAATAATACAGAGCTTAAATATGAACATATTATTGTTTTTAATGGTTTTATGTCTTCTACCAACTGTAAAGCTAATAATATTGCCAGCATTTCTCCTGTGTATACTGATAATCCGTCTGCAATTTGTTTTCCTATTTTTATATTTAATTCTGGCACTAGAAAAGCTATTCCTATTTTATCAGTTATTTTTGATGCAACTGTAGATTTGAATATATTGATAATAACTGCTTAAATATAATTGTACTGAATAACTATCTACAGTGTAAGATTTGTCTTGTTTCTTTTCCATTATTGACATATTTATTGTTGCTACTGGTAGAATCCAGGGTGGTATAATTGATATTGGTGTTGTTTGACTAATTTCTAAACTATCAATTTTAAATTCTTTTATTTTCTTTTCAATTGTCCATCCAAAACTCCTCATTTCTTTCTTTTCTTTTTCCCAACATGGATTTAAAATGGATGATCAAAATGATTACCTTGTAAAGTTAACCAATAATTAATTTCTAATTTGTTCTTCTTAAATCTAATGGCATTTCTCCCATTTCTATTTCTATTGCTGCTGTTGGTGTGGTTTTAAATGCTCCGGTACATAATCTTAATGCCTGATGTTGAATAATGTCTAATTTAACCAGATGTGTTTTAGCTCCTGAACCATAAACTAGACAACCAAAGTCTATGTTAGATCTCAACATACCTGTATAAATCTGTTTTATTAATTGTCTATCTGCTCCCCAGTCACTGCCAGCCAAGCATCTCAAAATATCTAAGATTTTCTTACATTTATCAACAACTTTTTGAATATGTATATTCCATTTAAATTTTTCATCAAACCATAGCCCTTAAATTTTTATACACTTTACTTGTTATTAACAAGTAATAAGTATTTTTAAAATAAAAATAAATTTTAAAATTTTAAAATTTTATAAAATTTTTAAATTTTTAAAATTTTAAATTTTTTTTTTTAAATTTTAAATTTTATTTTTAATATAAATACATCTTTACTTGTTATTAACACTTTACTTGTTAATTCTTGGTTATATAATTTAAATTTTATTTTCTTGTTTATTTTTTTCTGAGTAAATATCTCAGAAATATAACCAAAAGTAATATATTACTTTTGGTTTTATCAACTGAAAACTTAAATCCCCATTACAATGCCCATTTCTCTATTTCAATAATAACCTCTTGCAATTCCTTTACAATGAAATCTACATTTTTTCCTCTTTTCCAAACAGCTCCATCATCTGCAAAAAGTGAACAACCCATTTCTTTTTCCAATATCTTTAAATACATCATTTATCATAATCAGTGGCGACTGGTGGTGATATCTGAAGGGTGGACTAATATATATATATATATGTGTGTGTGTGTGTGTGTGTGTGTGTGTTTATTCCAATAAGAGACACGTCCAATTTGAAAAATAAGAAAACCTACTATATGTGAGAGACACCAAATTTATTTATTTATTTATTTATTTATTTTACTGTTTATGTGTATTATAGTTCAAAGGTACCCCACCCAATTTGTTTTGTTTATTATAATAAGTTCATTCTTCATTGTAGTTTGTTCATTCCTTCAGAACTTGGTTTTGTGTCTGTCTCAATGATTGCGTGTCAATCATTCTGAGCCGTGACAGACAGTTAGCTGAACGGGGCTGTCAGAAGTTAGCCCTTTGGAAAGACCCAGGGATTTTCCCCAGGCAGTTTGACACCAGGTTTGTTGAAAATTTAACAAAATGCGATATATTATTTCTAAAATGTATTTAATTTCAGGTTTGATTTTTAAGTTGTTTATTTTAAAACTTTATTATAAATGTCAGGGATGGCCTAGCCCTACCAGCCCACTTATACCAGCTGTCCCTGATCTTAATTGAGAACAATAACAGACTTATAATACTCCCTTGCGGAGTTCCATTTTCTACTGTATATTTTCCTGAGACTACTTCACCAATTCTAATTTGTATTTTCCTATTTGTTAAAAAGTCTTTAATCAATTTAAATATTTTCCCTTTAATGCCCAACTTGTATCATTTAGTTAGTAATTCCTGAACCCACATGATATCATATGCTTTTTCTAATCAAAAAATACTGCCACTACACTTTCTTTATTTAGTGTAGTGGCAGTACACAAGCACAAGTAAATAAGTCTTTATTTAATTGTGCTCTTCTAATTTCATGCTCTAGACATTATTTGTTTCTTCAACACTCTGTAATAAATCTTTGTATTTAAGTTTTGTATTTTCTCTTCTTTTTCTTCCCTCTTCACTAATATCTAATGTTGTTTTTAACCATGTTTCCTGAACACAAATAATTTCTGGTTGTTCTACAAGACCATCAACATAACCTTTAAGTTCCTGTCTGTTAGCAATTAAACTTCTTGCATTCTGTTGTAATATTAACATGTACTATTTTCATCTGATGGTCCTAGTCTCCCATCTACCTCCACCGTTTTGTTTATGTTCTCCCATGACTCTTCTTTAAACCCCAAAAACTTTTCAGCTCCTCTCACTGTTATTTTTTTATCTTTTCAGTGTTGTGCTTGGCTTGGCCAGTGCAGTTGATAACATATGCTATGAATAATATTAGTTTTTCTATTGATATTGTGAAATGTTCTTCGGACTGTGGAGTTTGACTTGCTGTTTGTTCAATCTCTCTTGTTTTCTGTTCCTTCACATTTTTAACTGCTTCTGCATAGCTTATGTTTTTAGTAATTTTAATATGTATGATTTCTTTTGCCTTCTTCCTTACTTCACATCCTCCATACGTAACTCTATGTTTCTCTCCACAGTTAAAACAATTTTCTTGTGCTTCTTCTTTACATTCTTCTAATTTGTGATCTTTACCACATTTTGGACATCTCTGCGTCCCTTTACAGGCTCCTGCTATGTGTCCATACCTCTGACATTTGAAACACTGAAGTGGTGGAGGTACATAAGGCCTGACCTAAAAACTGAGGTAACCTGTTTTGATGTATTTTGGCAACTCTTTTTCTTCAAATTCAATGAAGATTGACAAACTTCCTACCTTTTCTCCATTCATTGTTTTTGAGAATCTTTTCAAGTTATTCACTTTTGCACCCACAATACTTCTCTTAATTTTATCAAGATCTTCAGAGGGATCCCATAAATCACTAATTTTTTTTTATTTTCTCCCATGATTTTTTTCTCCAACACAGTTTTTTTTTTTGCAAATATTATCCACATTTAAAGCCTTATTCTTGTGTTCTTCGTTTTTACAAACATACCAATAGGTTTCCATCTCTCAAAAACTTTATCATTTCAACATCTCCAATTTTCTTTTTTATTTCTCTTGACACCACAATGGGGCTGATGTTATCTTGTTCTTCCTCGTTCTTAAATTTTAATATTATTTTAAATTCCTCCCCCACAACTTTCCTCCTGTCTTTTCTTCTTCTGAGCTACTTCCTTCCAGTTCCCTTTACTACCTTGAGTATCACCAATTCCCTTTCCTTCATCTATTTTATTTCTTCCACGTCCTCTCCCTCTCCCTTCCTCATGTCCTATGTCCATTTCCATCTGAACCATTCACATACCAGTTTATGCTCAAATCTGCCTTTTCCAAATGCGATATATTTCTATGTTTTTGTTTTTCCCGCACCGCTCCAACAAACCAACTCGAAAAAAAAAAAACCCTAAAACGAGGAATCTGACAAATAAATTATCTCCACTTGCTGCTTTTGGGAGTCCTAAAACAGGTGTGGAGGAAGCATTAAGGCTCTATGACTTATAGGGGGTGATTAGTGCCAGTGTGAGTTAACAGAGTTTCAGGTTCAACAGATAGTATGGAGGCAGACCATAAAGCAGATTGTAGAAGATCTACTCAGTCTTGTTCTGAAGAATTATGGTGTGGAGAGATTTGATGTCATCAACATTCAGAGAACGTGTTTTTGTAGAGCATGAACGATACAAGGATCAAATTCCTGGTCAAATTCCTTTTCAGATGTATATTTCTTCTTTCTTTCCAGTTTCTTTTCTTTTTCTCCTGCCCTTACTCAGGGCCACAACAGTGAGGGCTACACTTTCAATGGAGACAGACATTAACCGGCTGGAGTGAGACCTGACAATGGAGAAAGCTTATATTGTCCAGTAATGGACTGGGTCACGCTTCACCATTGACTGCTGTGAAGGATCACCACCACCCCAGGCAACCATAATGGTCTTAGTGGGAATTCTTCTATCTACTTATTAGCCTTTTTTAATTTCTAAAAGCACTCATCTGGGCCCCCAATTGAATACAGTGCTCCAGGTTCGGAAGCACCTCTCATATATCTCCACTGTCCTCTGTCATTACTCGCCCGTCATACATTCCTGCTGCAGTTTCTCACCAGTACTCTAATCACTTGTCTCAACAGCGCACCACAGTGGGCAGGTCTGGTCTCCGCCTCCCTGCACGTTCCTGAGACTACACCACGCCGTGCTTCTCTTCCACTCAGCACTTTCTGAAGCTGCAGCGATGTTTTCCTGCAGAGCGGCCTGGCAGAGGTGTGGGCCTCTGGCTCGGAGAGCGGCCTACAGGCTGCCCCTGGACGGTGAGTTTACAGAGTAGCTCTGGATGTCTGTCTTCTCTCCTCAGTGTGTGTCTGTGATGTAATGTCTGCTCTCTGTCGTAACAGACGTGATAGGACACGCTGTCCTCATGCGAATGTCAATACCTGGGTAAAAAACAATGACTCAGGATGTTACATGACTGTCAGAATGGAATTTTGGCTTAAGTTTAATTGTCGCTTTGTAGTTTTTAGAATAATTTGACTCCGTTGTGGAATGTTGACTGAAAATTTAAGTGTCTCCCCATGTGACATGACAATACTGGTCATTTCCACTGTTTGTAATTAATACTTCAACGTTAGAGCGTGGCCATGTTTCACGGAGCAGCACAAAGTCGGTGTTTTAACAGCCTTTTACCAGATGTTCTTGTCGGACTAGGAGCTAGCATGGCCTGTATGGGAACCATAGTGACCTCTGCCGAGCGTCACTGACGGACTGCGCGTTCAGTGCGCAGTCTCTTAAAAAATGATCTTCATGAATGTGTGGGTAAACGTGGAAACATGGTTGCCGCTGTCAGTCACGTGGCGTGCGCGTGTGACAGTGGACAAATGTAGAGAGAGAGAGAATACTGAGGCACGAGTCGGAGCAGTGCAGCTCGCGCTGCTAGAGGAAGGTCAGCGTGTGACATCAGCTCTGCTTTAAATGCTTCATTATGACCTACTACAACCAGCCAAAAATACCGCCATCAGCGTTTGCGTGTCTACGTGACGTATTTCACGAAGCCCCTCTCTCACCTACTCATGGGTTCAAAACTGCATTTAGGGTGACAGGTCCTTCTAAATATATCCAATCATTTTCCAACACTACAAGATAAAACTAGATAGAAAATGACAACCCTTAAAAACATGGCACCTAGAGAAGTTTTATTTTGGAAATATTAACTGGTAAAGCTGTCAAAATGACTCCTGGGCTGTAATTTCTTCAGCTCCTTTCTCTAATGTCCTCTCACTTAAACAGAGGAGGGTGTAACATACAAATCCAATGACTTTCTGACCTGCGTACCCTACAGTGTTTAAAAATGTTCTCCCCATGTCCTTCTACTTTTATAGACCTGAGCTGATTAGAAAGTATAAATAACAGGTTTGGGAGATCATTTGCCAGCATGTAGGATTAGCTCCGGATACGTGAACAGGTTAATACCCTTAACGCTGGACAGGACCAGGTTCCTCAGACCTTGGCTTCAACTGCAGCAGCTGGTTAATGATTTGACAGCGTGAGCCCCATAGAACATGGAGACAGTGGAGTGAGCTCTTTATCTTGGCCTTGTTTGTGTACATTTTGCACAATATATACATACTGTGAAAAAGGTTAACATGAACCTTAACTCCTTCTTGCTTATCTTCCAATGATCCTCTTGGGGTTAGGTCAGTTTTCTTTTGTACTTTGGACATGTTTTGTTTTTTTTCTACCCAATCTTTTTCATATTTAACTCTTTATATGCGTGTTTGTTTTTATTTTGGATAATGAAGTACGGGAAAAAAAAGGAGAAAGGAAGCATTGAGCCCAGTAATATTTATTTACCATATGGCCAGGAGTGGACGATATGGACTTATGTTTATCATGATGTTTTATGATACTGTTGTGAAAATAATAAAAATTATGACAAAATAATTATTTATTACTTATTTTTATGTAACTGTAAAACTGTGACTGTCATCTGTTTCTCTATCGTATGCCAGGTTTTCAGTTTCTCTCTTTGGGAATAACGTTGGTACAGCTAGGGATGGAAATGTAAAGAAAATCAAAAAGAGAATAAATGTGACGTTAAAACACACGGGAGTCACTAAACAGTTCCTCTCATCTTCTCTCAAGAAGAAAAGATGATAAATATCTGCATACTCTCCAGGACACAAATCCAAGAGTCCAAATAAAAAATATCTATATATAAAAATAAAGGCTATTTATTCTGATTGTTCAACTGGTTGTTCAGCATTTCCTCATTCACGGCTGCCTCCTCTTTGGTAGAGTTCTGCCAATAAATGTTGATTTCTAGGTTAGTTTTGGAAAACTGAGATGACTCAGTAATTCCATCAGGAAATGAAATGCTGAGTCAAACTTAAGGTGAAGCTTCTGGACAGCCATGTCTTGTTATTTCTTTACAAGACAGTGGGAAATGATCCTTTCCCTTGGTGTATCAGAGTTAGTTGAGCCCTTTAAATCCGTTTCACATTAACAGAGCTGCAGCTTAGCGCTCAACCACACATTATTCCTGCCCTGCAGGAGCTCTGCAGAGCCACCAGTCAGCAGGAACCTGACATGGGTGGAGGAGGGGTGACGCAGCATTTTGGGCTCAAAGAGAACCAAATTCAGTGAATTATCTAACTTGCCCATGGTTTCCTGTACAGGTGTGCAGCGGCGGCCCATGTCGTCAGTTCCTGGAGGCTCTGGACAGAACATCCTGTACACGGTGCTGTGTGGTGGAGCTCTGGTCGGCGCTCTGTCATATGTAAGTTCTACTTTCCATCAGAGGTTTGTCAGACAGTTGAATTAGAGATGTGAGAGATGTGTTTTGTGGACTTGGAGAAGGTGTTCGACCGTGTCCCTAGGGGGGCCTTGTGGGGAGTTCTCCGGGAGTATGGGGTACCGGGTCCTTTGATACAGGCTGTCAGGTCCCTGTATGACCGGTGTCAGAGTCTGGTCCACATTGCCAGCAGTAAGTTGGGCTCGTTTCCGGTGAGAGTTGGACTCCGCCAAGGCTGCCCTTTGTCACCAATTCTGTTCATTACTTTCATGGACAGAATTTCTAGGCGCAGCCGAGGTGTTGAGGGGATCCGTTTTGGTGGCCTTAGGATCGCATCTCTGCTTTTTGTGGATGATGTGGTCCTGTTGGCTTCATCATGTCATGATCTGCAGCTCTCGCTGGAGCGGTTCGCAGTCGAGTGTGAAGCGGCCAGAATGAGGATCAGTGCCTCCAAACCTGAGGCCGGAAAAGGGTAGAGTGCCTTCTCTGGGTCAGGGGGGTCGTCCTGCCTCAAGTGGAGGAGTTTAAGTATCTGGGGATCTTGTTCACGAATGGGGGAAGAAGGGAGCGGGAGATTGACAGGTGGATTGGGGCAGCGTCTGCCGTGAAGCGGGCGCTATACCGATCTGTCGTGGTGAAGAGAGAGCTGAGTCAAACAGCGAAGCTCTCGATTTACCGGTCAATCTACGTTCCCATCCTCATCTATGGTCATGAGCTTTGGGTCATGACCGAAAGAACGAGATCGCGGATACAAGCAGCCAAAATGGGTTTCCTCCGCAGGGTGGCTGGGCTCTCCCTTAGAGATAGTGTGAGAAGCTTGGCCATCCGGGAGGGACTCAGAGTAGAGCTGCTGCTCCTCCATGTCGAGAGGAGCCAGTTGAGGTGGCTCGGACATCTGATCAGGATGCCTCCTGGACGCCTCCCTGGTGAGGTGTTCTGGGCACGTCCCACCGGGAGGAAACCCCGGGGAAGACCCAGGACACGCTGGAGGGACTATGTCTCTTGGCTGGCCTGGGAACGCCTTGGGGTTCCCCCGGAGGAGCTGGAAGAAGTGGCTGGGGAGAGTGAAGTCTGGGCCTCCCTTCTGAAGCTGCTGCCCCTGGGACCCGATCCCGGATAAGCGGAAGAAAATGGATGGATGGATGGATGGATGGATGTGATCTCCAACTATATCTCACATTAAGATGTTCTGGGTTTTTTTTCTAACAGGGATATAAGACTGTGACCTCAGATCATGATCGGTTTAATGACCGCATCAGTGAACTCAGAGCCAGACCCAAGACTGAATGGACACCTAAACCCTGGCCACCTAAAGGCAAGTTCCCCCCCACCTCCCCATCTTCAGCTCCTCATGAGGCGTTTTACTTGCTTTTGGATCCACTTAAAACAATAGTAGTAACATTTCAACTGGATTACTTTTGTATCACATAATTTAAAATGTGTATAGAAATGAGTTTCATGCGTTTCATTTAGAGATGTGCCGGATCAGGTTTTTTCCTGCCGATTTCGATTCCGATCACCCATGAGGGCCAATCACCGATACCGATCACATAATTATTATTTTTTTAATTATAAGCACTACTGGTTACATTATGTGGAAAAAGGAACCATGAATTCACCTTAATTTAGACAAAAACTTGTTTTTAATAACTTTTTCCAAGAAAAAAACAAAACGGGCATTGTGCAAATTGTACTGCTATAGTAATACTATCTTTAACAGACTGAAGTGAAAACACATGAAGGCTCTGAAGAGGCTAAATAATGCAAAAAGTCAAAATAAAACCTCACAACATTGCCAAAAATTCAAGTATAAAACTTAACATTCAAAGGCAAAAACAGGATCCATTACAATAAACAGTCCAGAGTTACTGAATGAAAACTTCCTGTTAGCATGGCGGCTAGCTGATTACTGCTAGTTCTGATTGGCTGTTTCTGACTGAGCGGAGTAATTATGCAGAACAGGGAGGAGATCGATTATTTTTCCAGAGATTATCTGTCTCATGTTAGAACAGCAAAAGTTTTAATATGTATGTAAAATTTATTTTTTTAGGTTAGATGCTGCAGCTTTAAGCAGAGCTTCGGTGTGAGAGTCACTACCAGGTGGAGCAGAAGCGAAGCTCCGTCTGTCAAATATTACTACCTGTAGCGTAGCAGCGGTTCAACAGGAGAGCAGAACCAGCGTCTTACATCGCAGCTCGAAGACTTAAATTATTTTGAGGGTATTTGTTTAGCTTTCTGACCGTCATGCTAATCCGGGTGAGTGTTTGTAGCTGTGCGCTGCTTTACCTGCTGTCTGATCGCTCCAAATGTCTTTTTTACTGCAGTGAGCCTCGATGTAGCCAAACTCCGTCAAGTATGGCTTTGTTTTTATGCCATATTAGATTCGTCGTGTTGATGCATTTTGACGTGCTTCAATTTTCCGCCGCAACACGCAAACTTCCCCATTCACTCAGTGCGTTATAGTTCCACATCGCTTAGGATTTGTTGCTGCGCGTTTGCGCAGTGTGAAGGAAAGAGGAGACCAGCTGCACAGGCAGGCTGTGAAATGAAATGCAGGTGATCGGTTTGTGTGATCGGCAACAAGAGACCGTGATCGGCGATCACTGATCATACACTTTTTCACGGAAATCGGCCAATTATGATCGGTGGCCGATTGATTGGCACACCTCTCATTTCATTCAGTGAAAGAATCGGAATCAGTGTGATCAGGCCAGGCTATATGCACTTAGAAACGGAGTTCTGTCCGTGCAGCCAGGAGACAAGGCTGCAGCATAACTGGGATCTTAATGTTTAAAGGGGCAGTATCATGTAAAATCAACCTTTTGTGAGATTTACATCATGGTACAATGTTATTCCCTCATCAAAAACATACATGAAGTGTGGATTTAGTTCTTCCATGCATGTTTGACAAATCCATTAATCTCCATGGCAATCATTAACTGTGCAAAATTTACTGCCACCTTTGAGATTCAGCTCCTGTGTGAAGCTGCAGTCTCCAAGCTTCCGTCCCACAAAGACTACAGCTTCCCCATTCAGTTCCTTCAGACTAGCCAGCAGCAGTTAGCAAACACCTGGTGGAACTGGTGTTTGCCATTTCCACCAGAAAAGAGTTGAATCAGCTGTTTTCCTATTCAACTCTAAACTCTGGTTGACCTGAGTTTACTATACAAGCAAATTCTCAGTGCAATGCTGGTAAAAACATTAAAGGGTTAATAGAGGAGCCATGTTGAATTTCAGAAAGAGCAGGAGTGTTAACATCAAAGCAACTTTTAGACACAGCTGACTGGGAACGACCACCATCTGTTCCACACAGAGTTACCTTACTAGTCGTGTTTCCTTCAGTGGTTTTTATGGGGATTTTGAAGCATTACATTAAAAAAGGTTGATGGAAATGGCAAATTTTGAAATATCTTCCTCAGTTTTGCAAAAAAAAGTTTTAACCCTTACTTGAGGTGGTTTTTGTCTTTCTTGAAAAAGAGTTAATGCGGTAAATGGAAGAAGCTTCATTTAGTTCATCTTGTACCATGACAAACCTCCTTCACAGCCCACAGCAGCCCTGGTTGGATGTTTACATATTCAGCTGACTGACTCTCAGCAGCCCATGTCTGTTGCTGTAGATGCACCAGATTAGGCTGTTTGATCCCAGTGGAAATTCTGGCTGATAGCATCAGTTGTACTGGACAGGAATTATAGCATGAGAGGAGATAAATCCATGATGTATAGAGTAGGTCTGAGTTGTGTTAATGTGTTGGCATATGATGTTGCATACGAAACTCTAACTTCCTGTTTGTTTTGTTTGTTTGCAGGCAAAGATGAAGGTGAGTAGCGTCCCTGCCTCATTCACACGGCTTGAATGAAACGTGAGCTTGGGTGTAAACATACTGCAAACACTTTAACCAAACACCTGGTTTAAGCAACCTGCTGTCAGCACAAATAATCCTGCTGATCCATCCGGTTCCTCCACAGAAGAGGAAGTCCACACTGAAAGCAGAGCATGAGTCTCCTTTTTAACAGTTGTATTTCTAAGTGATGAAATAAGTAGGAAACATATGTTAGTAGTTTTACTGTAATCTGGGTTTTTTGAGCTTGGAATATCTGCTTGAACAGGCAGGATGCCTAAATGCCTGCAGCCGCATGTCTGCTCTCTGTCTCAGTGAGAGCAACGATGGTTCTGATGGTAATGAAATGATCTGAATGAGCCTCAACAGACCTCTACTGTTGAGGCCTCAACAGTAGAGGTCTGCTTTTTTGTTACCTGAAGACAGATGATATTACAGATACAAAGGTTTAGCCTGCTCTGAGGTCAGACTGGGATGATATTTCTATGCTGGATACACACTTTTAAACCTGTTACTACTGTATCAGCTGTGCCTCACTGTTCCTCTCAAATGTATAATCACTTCAGCTGAAGTGATCAGGATCATCATAATTAACTACTGAGTTGATCGGGTCAACCTGGATCAACATTTTTTTTTCTGTTTTTTTTGTTGTTGTTTTTAATGAAGAAACAAAAATGTTTTGTCCTGATTTGAAAATTCTTAGAATTTAGAGGTTGTACACAAGTTTTTTTTTTATCATGACTGTGTTTAGTGATAAACCAAATCTCTAGCCCAAAAAGGTTACTTTTGTTTCGATGAGTGTAGAAAACAGAAAAGGAACCTGATTGTACAGAAACCAGGGGCTAGCATGATGTCAGTGTATGTTCCTCACAAACTAAACCAAAAGCCGTCTATCTAACAAACACAGTTTTAATCTAAGCTTTAGTGATGCACTAATACACTCCTCCCCTTCGTTCCACCCACTTCCCTTTGTTTTCTCTATGTAAGAGGGCCAGTTTCTCACCTCCCTGTGTGACATCATCAATGCTAGCAGGCCTTGTTCATGTTCCACCTGCACTCCCACAGCTAGAGTGGTTGAACTTAGACTGAGATGATGTGTGAATGTAGCTCTTTAAAAACCAGAATTTCCTCCTCCAAACTCTCTAACATTTTGTGTCTCTACTCTTTCAGCATAATGCTTAAAGCTAAGGTCCTCTGTGGCCGCTTGGATATTCGTCCTAGAACTGGATGTGAAACCCCTTCTCCTCTTCCTCCTTCTCCTCCTCCTCCTTTCCTCTCCCATAGAGAACTTCGGGACAGTCTCTGACGGATCTGACTGAGAGACTTTGAGAGATTTTTCTGGACTGTGCTATTGTTAACCTCTGTGGTTGTGGGACTCTAGACCATTGTTGTACCAAATGCTGTTGAAGGCCATTCAGACAAACGCACTTTGCATGCACTGCTGTAGGGTTCAGTGTTCCTGTTCCCCAGAGCTCTGCCTGTTTCATTTATGACTTCTATTAAAATGACTACATAGAACAACGAGCCAACAGAAATGTTCAAGCCTTTCCTTTGTTAGTCAACAGACCCACAGCTGTTCTCACACACTGTCCTCTCTGAAGGAGTAAGCCTGCTGTTTTGTGTACTTTGTGATTTAATGTGAAGCAATGGAAAGATTCCTCAGATACAGATTAAAGATGCACAACCTACCTGGCCT
Source organism: Poecilia mexicana (assembly GCF_051168715.1). Lineage (NCBI taxonomy): Eukaryota > Metazoa > Chordata > Actinopteri > Cyprinodontiformes > Poeciliidae > Poecilia > Poecilia mexicana. The sequence continues at coordinate 1,933,464 of NW_028263379.1, read as the reverse complement.
GTCTCAGTGTCTGTATGTTTCACTGTCAGACGTGCTTTCACAGTTCCAGATAACCCTAACTTGTTAATGTGATGGTAAGAACCAACTTTCCACTTGACCCTTTCTACCCTGCACTTAACCCCACTCCCTGCCTGCTCATCCTTCTTTACCCCTCCCCTCTCTCTGCCTGCGTCATCCTCCTTCCTGTCTTTGAGTTTGCATGCAGTTTGTTCTGTGCATGTCTTTATCTACTTGTACATTTTTGAGATGAGGCAGGTTTTTAAATGTCATCAATAAATAATATTTCAAGAACAGGGGAAGGTAATCCCTACAACTTTGTAACATTATTGACATGGATCTCTTCATTATGGCACCTGTTAGTGGGTGGGATTGCCCTCAAAGCTGAAGTGATGGACTCCTGTGTTCCCAGTACTCAGTGGTCAGTACTCAGCCAAGGAAGGAATACTAGTGAACTGGTGACAGGATCATAGGAGCAGACCTATGTGGCTTCATCATCAGAGTGATGCATCCTATTGCAAAGCAGAGATGGTTCTGGACACGTTTAAAGTGTTGACTTGCCCTCTATATGCTGGCGGGTCCTAATCCAGTTGAGAAACCATGGATAAATAAGTCCAAACTATGGAGGCCTCATCTTGCAACTTGCCGCATCTGAAGTAGCCTTACAAAATTAATTTCTCTGTTGTCGAGTCTCGCTCAATTTGGTTAATGTCTGGTTTGGTTCTACCCCAGTTTGAAAGCGCCTTCACTATGGTCTGTTCCCTACTATTGTGGACGTCAATGTGGACGGGTATACTGTGGTCAACTCTTCCATGATGTGGTTTGCGCTATAAGTGGACGTGTGTGCTCCTGCACCACTCAAGATTAAACACATAATTGTTCTCCTCCAGACTGAGTAGCTCTCTGGCATCAGTCTGCATGTCTGCCACTCCACTGCGGAGCTTCAGTGTTGTTTGATTGAATATTGTACATCATGGACCAGTCAGGGAATGCTGTCAATCAAATTGCTTGTTTGTAATATTTGGATTTGTAGATCCATCAAACTGGGTTTTACCCTTTAGACACCCTTATGGTGTCAAGGTTTCCACCCTGTGAAACCCTTCCCCTTTTGGTTCCGCAACAAGCCAGAGCTGCAGAGGCAAGGACTCTTTAGATCAGAGGTTCCCAAACTGTGGGGCGCGCCCCCTAGAGGGGGCGCGGGAAGCCGTCTGGATGAAAAAAACAAAACAAAACATGAACACTGTATGCGCTGAGTTTTTACCTTAGAATGGCCAACTCTCAGTTATAACTATGTCAATTTGATACAGTAGAGGCTTCCACACTTCCCATATTTGTGTCCTCTGTCACTTTTATCAGCAGTTAAAACTGTTTAATCCGTTGTTAACATGTTGTAACCTGTTTTTCCGAGCCGCCTTTAAACGCAACATGAGCGCTACGACGCTCGCGCTGTGTTTACACCTGTGAAGGAGACCTGCTGCTGCTGTGCGGAGCTATGTAGGTTTGTGTTAGAATCACGGCAGCAAACCAGCAAAACGCAAAGAACTTTTCACAGTTTTTCCCTCCAAACTAACCGACTGAGTTGAGTAAAGCTGTTGGATGCAGGTAATGTTAGCTAAAAGATGACTTGCTAATATCAATACAGAACCTTAAGCTTAACAAGCACCTTGTAGGCTACCGATGTTGGTGTCTATTTTCAGCATTCATTTTGCCTCCAAAAAAGTCGATTGCCTCCCCCTCCCCCCCGTCACACGTGTCTTTTCAACCAGACAGCCATTTGTAATCCATGGGGGGGGGCGCAGAAAATGTTTGGAAACCACTGGGGGGGGGGGCAGAAGAAAAAGTTTGGGAACCACTGCTTTAGATCAGGTGTGGGCAATCCTGGTCCTGGAGGGCTGGTGTCCTGCAACTCTTAGACATCTCCCTGGACCAACGCACTTGAATCCAACAGCTGAATCACCTCCTAAGTGCAGTCAAGTTCTCCAGAGTCCTGCTAACAACCTCATTATTTGACTCTATGTGATGTCTCTATGTGTTGAAATAGAGACATCTAAAAGTTGCAGGAGACCGGCCCTCGAGGCCTGGAGTTGCCCAACCCTGCTTTAGATCATTGAAAGTCCGCTGTGGGATCATTTAGGAGCACAACCAGTACAGCCCAGTGTAGCCTCCCTACACCTATCAGTGAACCTTGATTGTTCACAATTTTGTTGCCAGTTCACTAGTTTCTGTAACTTCAACAACATTTAGTTGTTCACAGATGTGAAGAGTCTGTCTACTCATGCTTTGGACCTGGTGAAGGTTGCTGAGATTCTTCAACTTGTTCCTACTTCCCTCACCAGGGGTCTCAATTCCCTGACCTCAAGATTTACTGCCTTGCAAGATTGGGATGCATCCCTGCTCCAACACACCTGAATCAAATTAATGGCTCTTTACCAGGCTTTTGCCGAAGTTGATGGCATACTGAAGACGAAATTCAATCATCTGATTCATGTGTGTTGGAGCAGGGGTCCATCTATAACCTGCAAGACAGTAAATCTTAAGAACTTATTTTGTCCTACACAGTCATATCAAATATTTGCTTGTTTCATTATAAATCCCATTCACTTACAGGTCTCATTGCAATGATCTTTTTTTTTTTTTTGTGCTTCACTGTCAGAAATCATAATGGCTGATCTGTGTAAATTTTAAGAATGTGTTACAAAAGAAAAATGGCTTAATACTGACAATATGAGCAAATTAGAATGAAGGATGTGTTTGGATGCATTGCTTAAAAACTAAGCATATTTTGATTTGGTGGGACAGTCAAACATGGGTGAAAGATGTAATATTTTCAATCTTCATCAATTGTTTTTGTTTATTGCAGAAAAGGCTTTATTTTTTATTATCTTAAGTGTAGATTGAAGCAGTGGTTGTGTCACCTCTGCAGGCTGTTAAACACCAAGAGCAAGTGGAAAACATGCTAGCAACAAGATTTCATGACTTCTGGCAGGAAGTGAATCATCATTAATCAGTGATAATACACCAATGTGGATGTATATAATCCATTTAGTATCAAGATCTGTATTAGGCATGGACAACATTGTGACTCAAGAGGGCGCTATTAAAAATCTGGACTGAAATATAAACTATAAATAATTATACCTGAACAATGACTAGTCATTTTTCACGATTTGCCCTCCTGCCCCCAACTTTAAGAGTTTGAATCTGAAATCAAATGATACAGGCACATTGTAGTAAATAAAACTTTGAGCACAACAAGGCAGTTGATGAAATGCATAATGCTTAATTAAGTTGCTCTACAAAGAGCAAAATCATAACAAAGCATAATGTTCTTGACAGTATTTTATTACATACATTAAGCAGTTATATACAGGGGTCTAAAGATCCAGATATAATAAATTTCTTAGACAGAAACCAGAATGATAACAGCAAATTCAGTTTGGTCCAAATTGATACAAAGCAATCACTTCAACCTAATCGTACAGTAAGATTCAGATCCAATCCTGTATATTCTGATCTGATTCATTAACCTGAAGGATTGTTTGTGTATGTAACATTAGGAGAGTTCCTCTACTAAGCCGGTGTGTGTATTTCTTTGCGTTGCAGACGGAGAGGCTGACGCTGGGGAAGAGGAAGCTGCTGCTACTGCTGCTGCTGAGGTAGAAACCATAGTGGAGGAAGCAGCTGAGGTGGTCGCAGAGGCTGCCGAGGCAGTTTCAGAGGCTGCCGAGGCAGTCGCCCAGGTGGCACAGGAAGTGGAGGCAGCTGCAGAGGAAGTAGCCAAAGTGGCTGAGGCAGTGGAAGAGGCTGCCCAGGCTGTGACCGAACCTGCCGCTGTCGGCGCAGAGGAGACGCAAAGCGATGGTACGAGCTCTTAATCTGAGGAAACCTGATGCTGCACACATTAACTGCAGGGAGACATACACACCACCACACACACCTGGTTATTTTTGGATTACTGCAAAGACCCCTTTGACATCAGTAGTCGTCTAACATCACAGGGAGCAATAAGACCTGTCCCAGTCTGTAGAACCTCTAAAGGCTAGCTGCTTTACCCCAGGTGTCTGGCCTCACCTCTTACTGTACATTTTCTCTTGTTGTGCTGAAAGTGTATATTTGCTTTTTATTTATTGGAGCGGGTTTGAACGGGCAGAGGCTGCTGAAAGTAACTTGAAATCCCTGGGGTGTGTCATGTAGATGGTTGTGTGTCTGATTTTTGTTCAGGTTCTTAGCTGGCCTTGCACTGTTAGAAACTACAAACTGAAGTATATCTGCACCTCCCCATGTGGCTATGAGCTCTCAAGCAATGCTCATTTGCAGTTATGGGTGAAATAAATGTGATCACTCAACAACTATAAACCTTATTCATTCACGTTAACCCTAATCAGGTATATGAGCCCAAAGTTCAAACAGTATAAACCAACAACAAAATGTTAAGCCAGAGTAGACGCTGTAATATTAATGGTACCATTTTGTTCTAAAACCTTTGATGCCATTTTCTGATTTGACCAAACTCTGTTTTTCTTTGCTTTAAGCATCTGTAATGTTGCCCTGCTGTTCTAAGTATCACACAGAGTTCATGTATGTATGTTTATCTCCTACTGTGATACACATGTGTATCTAAATGCAAAGCTATGTTCCAACTCTGTAATAACTGTCATGTCAGATTGTCTAGAGAAATGTTAGTGTCAGAAATGCTGTGAATCATTCATTTTAATAGTTTACAAACCAATTCAAATCATATGTGATCATATTTTTATTTTGCTTATAACTGGACAATGAGCACTGTGAACAGATATTTCATGAGGTCCTACAATAAAGCTTTTTGTTAAACTAAAATATTTACTGCCGTCTTTGATTTGTCTGATATGTTTCTAATCTACATTTATGATGGCATTGTCCAGTATTTACACTTGAGACCAAATGTTTGCATACATTGCTTAATGTTTGTCTTTGAACCTGAACCCATATCTAATTTTTGCTAAACAAATCCCCCTTTTCACAGTTAACACTAAAACTCCATGTATGTGTTATCCACTTCATAATCATGAGTCATTGGAAGATTTTAGCAGATGATCTGTAAACTGCATCATCACCTCAACTTGTGTGCCAATTGTGGAGAAAATACAACTTGAGTAGTTGTGATGTTTAGATGGTTGGCTTTTGTGTTGCAGTGCCACTAGCAGCTGCCTCTTCATTAGAGTTACTGAAGAAAGCCAAAGGAAAGGATGACTCGGCATCCAACGATCAAGAACTCCTACCACCAGAAGTGGAAATACCTGTTGAAAAAGTGACCCCTACTATTACAGAGGTCTTGACATCAGATGGAGATACTTCACTCAAAGCTGTAGCAATTAGTGAGGAGACTGTTACACCAGAGGAAGATGGAAAAGTTTCTGGAACTGTAAAAGTAGCACCAGCCATGGAGTCTCTTACACCAGTAGAGGTAGTGTCAATGGAAGACTCAGCAGCCTTTGCAGAAGTTGCACCAGTTGTTGAGGATGTCTCTGTACCCATAGAGAGTTCAGCAGTTGCCGTGGAGGCCCCTACAACCATTGAGGTTGTAGCAGTTGTCGAGGAGACTTTGACACCAGCAGAGGTTGCACCAGTTGTTGAGGAGGTCCCTGTATCCGTAGAGGTTTCAGCAGTTGTTGAGGAGGCCCCTAAAGCTGTAGAAGTTGCATCAGTTGTCGATGAGGCTCCTGCATTCGTACAGGTTGCGCCAGTTGTTGAAGAGCCTTCAACACCAGCAGAGGTTGCTGCAATTGTTGAGGATACTCATGTACCCGTAGAAGTTGCACCAGTTGTCGAGGAGGCCCCTGCACCCATAGAGATTACAGCAGTTGTCGAGAAGATTTTGATACCAGCAGAGGTTGTGCTAGTTGTCGAGGAGGCCCCTGTAGCCACAGAAGCTGTACCAGTTGTCGAGGAGGCCCCTGCACCCATAGAGATTACAGCAGTTGTCGAGAAGATTTTGATACCAGCACAGGTTGTGCTAGTTGTCGAGGAGGCCCCTGTAGCCACAGAAGCTGTACCAGTTGTCGATGAGGGCCCTGTACTCGTAGAGGTTGTGCCAGTTGTTGAGGAGACTTCGACACCAGCAGAGGTTGCACCGGTTGTCGAGGAGGCCCCAGTACCCACTGAGGTTGTGGCAGTTGTCGAGGCCCCTGCATCCACAGAGGTTGCTCCAGTCATGCAGGAGACTCCAGTACTAGTAGATTCTAGCAAAGAATACATTGTTGTTGTCCTGGAAGGAACACCCAAAGAAGAGAAACGACCCAAGGTCCTAGGAGTTGGTCCTATGACCGGCAGAATCATCCCAGCTCCAGAAGATGACGGTACCCCTGCCTCTGAGGTAACAGTTTGTTTTTAAAATTTTAAGTAGCATGCAAGTATTATAACTAGTAAATGTCGATGCACTAATCCTTTTACAAGAGATTAAAATTGACTAATTTTTTCTAACCTTCTCTAACCAGTCATCAGTGGCAGGTCAGATACCGGAAAATCTGATTTCATTCTCCTTTTCATCAAATATCTCAGCCAAGAACTCTGGTTTCATTGGTGTTTAAGAAAAAAAATGTTTTCTTTGGTGCACTTATAAGATAAACAGATGAAGAGATGCTTAAGCTTAGGGAGATTAACTTTTATATATAAATGCTATATATAAAAGTTACTGTACCTACTAATGAACCTGCTCAGTCAACCAAAATGATAAAATTACCTGACATGAATATCAGCTTTTAAAACCTGCATCTCCACAAGAAAACTTAATGATTTACTTTTAAGTGGTACTTAAACTATAAAAAGGATTACTATTTTTTTTCCCTTACAGCATGTAGTGTGGTCTGGAAAAGAATTAACATAGCTCTTTAAACTTTGCTGTTCAGGGTAGGCGACGTCTTAGGATTCAAATGCAGTAGTATCCAACAAAGGTATTGAGGCTGTAATTATTTGGATTATTTTAGATTAGATTATGAACACTATGTGCTTCCAAGTAAAATGTAGATTCCTCCTGTTTGTGTGTACTTTCCACTATAGGGATGTAGACTTAGAGGAAGGTTTTGGAGTTTTCATCATCTGTACAATACTAACATGTTGCTTTTATTTGTTGCAGTAAAGCACTCCTAAGTGATGATTCTCACTAGAGGACGGAGGATGTGCCTTTCTCCTACACTTCATCCTTCAGCTCTGAAATACAAAGGGAGTAACTGGTTACACATTACTGACATGGTACAATGTTTAGATCACCAGCTGCTTTATTGAGCCCACACAGCCCATTACTATGAAACGTCACATGTATAACAGTTGCATTGTAGCCAGATTGTTAGGAACATTTCCTGTCTCCTCTGTGAACTACAATCTGTTTAGAGCTTTTGACTAAACTGAGCCTTTCAAACATCCCAAAGCTTTTACTGTTGCACGTTGAAGCTTAAAAAGTGGAATATGTTGACATTGTGCATCTCCAAACACTGTCCCGCCGCCACAGTATTAGCTCTCAAACTGAGGAGCGTTCAAATCCACCAGCACTGCGTTATAGAAACCAGCCTCAGGTTTTTTTCTCTGCCACTTCTGGTTCCAGGTGGAATCACTCTGACTGTACTTTATGTTTATGAACAAACACGTGAACCCATGAGTGTGACCTACTACCTCACTGTTTTCCCTCATGTTCATCATTTTCAAACAACCCATTAGAGCTCTGTGCAATCCAATCTGGCTTCTTGCTCTGCAACATAGCACCATTACCTTCACAATGGTCCCATTAAATTGTAATGGGGGTCATTTTTAAAAACACTCCAAGGAAATCATGTGAATAAAGAATAATCAGCATCACGTACCTGATGTCATAGCCACAGATTAAGATTAAAAAAGGAAACTAGTAAGGAAACTGTAACTGTAGTCAGTAACATCTCTATTTTACACATACTGGAATCATCATTGAATCATTAGCTTAAATGGGGAAATAAAGCAGCATCCTGTTCTTTCACTCTTTGTGTTCCTATCCTGTCTTGTTTTTCTATTTTTCTAGAGTTAACCCTGTATTTAGTGGAACTTAAAGGCTTCCAGCATGTACAAACAGGTGACAAACTGTATATTAAGGGATTGTGATTTTTAATGTGTCAAATGTTTCAGTATGTCTGAAGGAAGGTCTCCAGTGTGAAAAGCTTTGACAACTCTGTTGTGGTTTTCTCTTCCTTCAGATTTTTCCTCTTTGTGAATTTCTTTTTTTTTTGTAGGGCAGCAGGGATCACTGAAACTGAACTGATAGAATAGATGTTTTTAAATGGGATATTACACACTGTCCTCTATGCTTTCAGTTGGATTTCTCTATTAGATTCTACATGGTTGCCATTAAATAGGAGATATTGTGAAAATGTACTCTTGTTTTGCAAAATAAAGAATTTGAAAACAGAATTTCATTTATTGAATTGCTTAATATTTTTTAAGTGTGAACAATTAAATCTAATTAGACAAACGTTCTTAACAGGCTGTTTAACTCTGGGACTATCTGGGACGCAGGTATGTTGCATGTCAGTATTTATCCACCACACTTTAGGGTGGTGGGTTTACACTAAAAAAAGTAGCTTTTATTTTTTTATTACGTTTGAACATATATCAGAAAACAAAGCATAATGCCATCTGCTTAATTGTTTTAATTATTTTTCATGAATCCGTTGTGTAAATGTGTGGGATGGGATCTGGCACCAAAGATGTTGTGAGCTGAGGCCTCTATGTATAGGAGATTCTTGCCCATCCAGTGGCATAGTCACTGGCTGAAACTGAGTTCTGAGCGTCGATTTGTAGACCAAATCAATGCTTCAGTCCCATTTCTATGTCAAAGCAGTGTTCGCTTTCCTGATTAAGAAGGCCACAGCCATTTCGTTATACTCTCTACATGGTCTTCAACAAAGCTTAATTAGGCGACATGTCAGTAAACTCCACATGGATGATGAGACCAAATGTTTTCCAAACCATCACACCACCTCTGCCAACTTACTTTGTTCCCATAGTTCATTGTGGACACCCTGCCTTTTACAGGTAGTGACACGCACACACACACTTGGCCATCCATGTGAGGTAAGAAAACATGACTCGTATAAAATTGGTCCAGCTACTTCCAATTCTCTAAGGTCCAGGTCAAATGTTCACATGCCCATTGTTAGCAGTGGAAAGGGCTCCAAATGAATTCCTTGACTGTTTTGTGGCTACACACTGATGCCCTGTGTATTCTGTATTCTATCAGAACCAACATGAATTTGGGCCACAGTAGCTTATCTGTTGGATTGGACCACAGGTTGTACCCTTAATGACTAACCATGTTCAGCTTCAGTTTGGCATTTCATCTTTGTGTAGAGTGATTGGTGCTCCAAACCACCCAACTCAAAACCCTCCCTCTACTTAGTGAAAGTATGCCTGATAATTAAAGTTGAAACCCTCTCAGTTTTTCTCTAGATCTTTCTCTGCCTAGATAAATCTCCAAATTGGGCTTACAGGTCCTGATTATTCTACAAGTGCTTACAAGGTCAGTACGACAGGTTCTGATCGTCAGGATGTTCTGGGTAATACTGCTATTTGGTTATCTCATGGGTTCTCTCATGAGAACCTCTGCAGGAAGACCCAGTTTGAGATTCAAGCCCCATGACCATAAAAGCAGTACTTTTCTGTGGTGCCTTTCCCCAGTGATAACTAATAGATACAGAGGCTTGTAACTTGTCATCAATGCTTCGTGGTTTACTAAAGACTGATGCTGTCTTTAGTGTGTGTTTACTTACCTAAAACACTGGAAGACCTCCTAGGATCCCTTCAGGACTTCTTTGAAGTCTCCTGAAATATTCAAATGGAACTGAAATGACTCGCTGATCGAAGCCTACGGAAGTAGTAGCAATGAGGTGTGAACATCCTCTGTCCCTTTTAACGTTGACAAAACAAGGGGACTGATTTGGGACATGCTCACACAACATTGGATCTTAATCATCAGAAAGGTGAAGAGTGATGGATACTCTAGCTTTTCCCCACAGTCCAAACCTTGACTGTTAGGTTGATTGAATACTCTAAATTACTCTTGGGTATGATTGTGTGTGTGTTGTTTGTGTGATGGTATGACTACTTGTCCCAGAGTGCCAATGAAAAGAGACTAAAATTTGAGGGTTAACATTTGTCCTTTAATTCCCCTCATAAATCTCACTGCGGTAACTACAGTTTTTGGATTTCTTTAAAGATTTTCGGAGTCAAAATGATTATCATTTACTTTCGAAAAAGCTTCCTAAAACGCTTAGATTTGCGAAAGGGTTAGTTAGTTAGGGTTAGATAGTTAAAGCGTTCTCCTTCACACTCCACTAGATGGCGCTTGAGCTGCTGCCCAGATCTGGAGAGTTTGTTTCTGCGTCCGTTCGTCTGACGTCAAGGCGGTCTGTGCTTTGACCCATTGAATCATTTGTAGCAAAGAGAGGCGGCACACCGGAAAGCTAACGGGTAGCAGAACTCCATCGGAAATAGAAGCCTAACTTCGAAATCTGTGTGGCATATCGACCTGTACATTCAATCTCCAGAACATTAACAGGTGCCTGCGTGGGGACTTCCGCGGCAACGAGGCCTTGGAAACACCTACAGAAGCGAGCGACAGGAGCATTTTGGTCCCGTCAAGTGGGCTAACAGAAGCTAACTTGGGCCCTAGCTGCTGCTAGCAGTGGAGCTCACTTCCCGCAAGCAAAAGCAAAACAAGGTAAGAGAAGAAAACCCACAACACTCTGAAAGCTCACGGTCCCCGCTGTTTAAGGCTATTTACTGGAATAGTCTTAAAGTTTAATGTCTCAAAACGAGTAGCAGTGTTTTAGCAGCTAACCAGTTGCTAGCTCTCTGAAGCTGAATAAAAATAACCACAGCAAGGTTCTTTATGTGCCTTAGTGTTGTGTTTTACTGCAAAAATGAATGTTGACTTGCTTTTAAAAGTTGAATACTCTTCTGAACAGCAGTGAGTAAACAGACCTGGTATCTAAGCGCAGAGAGGAGCTAACTGTAGCCTCGGAGACTGCAGCGACAGACGACGGGTCGCACTGAGCTCAGATCCCGCTCAGAAAGTAAACACTAACTGCAGATGGAGAACTAGCTAGAGTTCCCCACCCATCAGCGTCTTCTGGTTTGACGGACTTCATAGTTTAATAAGTCACAGTTTTAATTTTGTATAGCTTGTTTTGGCAGGCAGTCAGCTAACATGTTGTTTTGCTGTTTTCTCGGAGCTACAGAATCGCTGCCTTGTTTACAGTAAAGCTGTGAGGACACTGAGGCTCAGCTGGTACTCGATTCGTGCAAACTCAACATTAAATGGTGATTTTGTGCTCAACATTAACTTGTAGTCAGTTCATGCAGGACTTCCAGCAGTAGCAGATGATTATCGTGGTCATAGTAGTGATCGGGTACAGCAGGGAGGCTGAGCTGGTGTGTTCAGAAGAACCCAAAGACAGACTGTTCTCTAAGATCTGTCTGTAGCTGACGGAGTGACAGAAAGCTGTGATGCCAGGAGTCCTGGTGACCTGATCTTTGAGTGTGATGGCTGGATATTAATCTCCTTCTTACTTCTGGATCAGTTCTCACTCTCCTCCCTGTGTGCTACCTTAGCTTGTAGTGCAATGAGCTGATGCTAATGAAGTTTAGGATGTACTTTCTTTTAGGGCTGAAACAATTAGTTGGGTTAGTCAGATGGATTGATTATTGAGTTGACTAATTTAGTAATCAATTAATTGTTAATTGGAGTATACAGATTCTAAAAAGGCCACTTGGAAGACTGAAACTGTACAAAAAACCTATTCATTTTGCATTTAGATAAAACATTCTTTGTAAATCTGTTCTACCCGGAACTCTTCTAGTGACAGTTTTACCTTCACCTGGCTCAGATTCGGTAATAAAAAACCCTTCCGCCCGCCTTCAAATTAAGCACCTTTTCCAATCCTGTTATTAGTTGCTTGATCAGTAGATCAGCCCTAGCCTTTTAAAAATGTTTAAAGTGCAGAGAATAGCTGTTGGCGAGTGTATCTTCTCCTCTCATGCTCCTTTTCAGTGGAACAACCTTTCTCTAGACCCCAGGCAGGCTGGGTCTGTGGATGGTTTTAAAGTTAAAGAGCCACTTGTTTATGCTTTGAACTCTGCTTCCATGTTTTATTGCCTTGTTATTGTTTTATCTGTTTTTAATCTGCACTGTCTTATTGTGTCTTTTATTTTCTTGCAACCCTTAGCTGCATTGAATGAAAGTGCTTTACAAATAAAGTTATTATTAATTATTATTATTATTATTGTTATTATATTGTATTGAAGTATTTTTTAGCTGCAGATGCATTCTTTGCTACAAATGATCAAGCGTTCACTAAAGGAGTGCTGTTATTATATTTTAAGAAATAAAATGTTTTTCTTGTTTAAAAGAATTGAAGTGTTTTACTTTTTTATGTGTTTTTTAAAATTCATTTAACCACCTCAAGTGGTTAAATAAAAAATCTGTAGAAATATTTTTACATTAGTGGATTACTAAAATAATAGTTGTTGGCAGTTCTACTTTCTTGACATTATTGACTTAAAATGAGAGTTGTTGAAGCAGTTGTTGATGATGAAGTGGTAGTTGTTGTTGTAGCAGCAGTAGTTGTAGCGGTAGTTGGCTTTGACCGTAACCTTACTGTCTCACATCAGCCCCAGGCTTTCCCTTGACATTGATCTTGTTCAAACACATTCGGAACACAAATGGCACACTTCCCTCAGCTTGAGTTGACCTCCTGACCTCTGGCATGCTCTTCTCTCTCTTTAACAGGAATGAGTGATGAACTCTGTGGTGGTGTCAGATGGAGGAGGAAACATAGTGGAGTATGTCACTGTGGTTGAAGAGTCTCAGCAGGTAAATCTCTTCTAGTCTTTGTCATCTACAAATTAAAACAAGATCAATAATTGTTGTAGCGCTTTTTTCTTTTCTCTCGTTCTACCAAAAACTGGATGATAAAAGTCTTCAGTATGGTTCTTTGGAGTCAACTAGCCCTTTTATTGAATGACAATTTTGCTTACAGACTCCATAATTCATTCTATTTGTTGTTTTGTTTATTTATTTTCAATAATTAAAATGTCTTTGCCTTGGTAATGCATCTCGACTGTGGTAGAACTCTGGGAATCAGTCATAATTAAAATACTCTGAGGACATAGAAGTTGTTTTTTACTGCAGTGGGTTGGTTTTCCCTGCATGGAGCTCCAAAGCCTCAGCGCAGATCAGTCTTTCTTCCAATGACCCACTACAGAAAGCCAGGGGTATTAGAACTGCTTCCATCTGCTGACTCTCACTCAGACACATCTGCTCAGTGTGCATACAGAGTGGAGACATTCAATACATTAGAATATCACTGAAAAGTCATTTCAGGAACTTTATCACATATGAAACACATTATATAGATTAAGTGAATACAGATGGATGTTTGAAAGTTTTTATGTTTGTTAATTATAATGAGTTTCTGCTTACAGTTAATGAAAACATGACATTTTTAATTAGAATATTTTCGCAGACCAATAAAACAAACTAGTTTTAAGAACAGAAATTTGGCCTTAATTAACATTGTGTTTAATACTTGCTTATTCTGACAAATGAAACCCATCAGAACGTGTATTCTGTATGTTTTGAAAATGGCTGTGTATTCAGCTGGATGACAGAGCAGTCTCACATGTCTCTGTTATGTCCAATCACTGCATCAATATGGAATTATTAATGTCCATATCCAGGTTCATCTAAAAATCTGCACATTTCTGCAGAAACCTGCCGGTTCTGTCAGCTGCAGCTTCACAGGGCTGGTCATCAGAAAACATTCACCTCTGGTTTTTCATGAGCAGCCAGCTGTGTTTCCAGGTAGTTAGCTTCAGATTGAATTCTAAGCCTGGTCCATTTTTTTGGGTGGAACATTTCAGCAACAAGGCAGTTAAACCTGCTGTACACCATAAAACATACAATAACCAGTTATGAAAACAAACAATAAACCTTACACGTGCCATCATCAAAATCCTCAAGCAAGTACAATTAAATATATTGATCAATGTTCTAGTTCTGAATCAATGAACAGGTGGATTGTTGGCCGTGATTTACACAAATTCTGTGTCAGCAGTTTGTTCCAGATTAGTGGAGCATAGAAGCTGAATACCGTTTCTCTGTGTTTGGTTCTGGTTCTGGTTCTGGGGATGCAGAGCAGACCAGAACCACAAACAGTTGTTAATAAAGGAGTCTCATTTTCAGCCAGAAGCAACATTTCAGATTCAAGAATACTTTATTAATCCCAAAGGGAAATTTGAATATTGTTGTAACTCATGTTTTACTTTCCTGTTGCTTATTTCTCTGTTTCATAAAAACTGCCAAGAGTCTGAATAAAGTTTGCAGCCTTCTCTTCACTCCGGATCAGCTTCTTCAGCCTAAAACTACCGGGGAGAGATGGATGGTAAATAAAGGAGGCTCCTTGAGTTATTTTCATGGAATCGCTTCTGTATTCAGCCTAAAAGAGCGAGTGTATGGGAGTGAGTGAGCAGACCAGAGCCAGACAGCCGAGCAACTGATCCGCCTGTCCTGCTGTAAACACCATTCTATTTGAGCTCTTTGCAAGAAGCATAAAAAAGTAACAAAACTAAATAACACGGAGACCTTAAGGAACACAGCCATATTTTTCTAAAAACAACTACTTTGAACCTGAACAGCTGAACCAGAACTCTAACAATTCCCAGAGCTGCCCTACAGTTAAGCTACGGGGCTTGTTGTGCTTCAGAAGCAAAACGTCCGAACCGTAATCTCCCCCGTTACTTGGTCACTGTTTGACACTAACGACATTACACACACATAATATCCTTGAAAATAAATACAAAATAGGGTAAAAATATTGTCTGTTAGAATGGATTAAAATGTTTAGACACTTAAATAGCACATTTTTATAAGAAAAATGTCACGAGAATATTGCCTACAAGCATAAGCTAAAGTTAATGTTCGTCACAAAGTTTAAAGAAAGTAAAACTCACCTTCGTATCTGTGGATATATAACGAGGCATACATCTTAAAATCTTTCTCCAGCTTATTTGTTGGGGCTTTGGATTGATGTTCATCATTAATTGTGACCTTGGGCAAGCCCTGCAAGCACATGGGGTAAAATGCCATTTTCAATAGACTGGAAGTGACTGAACCGCTTCTCCTTGAACGCAGAAGCTCACATGCAAAGAGCCCCTTGCAGAGAGAAGAGAGGCAGATGAAGGGAAGCCTGTGGTGGCAGCATTATGATGTGGGGCTGCTGCAGCTGGTCTTTAGCAAGTTCTGGGCAAGAATCAGGTCAGTGGTTTGACCCCCATCATCACCACCTAATGGTGGTGAAAAGCTGGGCAGGGTGGACAGCTCTGAGGGGCCTAGTATCCACTGAGATGTTTATGTTGAGACGTTTTCACTATGACACAGAGGAAGGAAATGCTGATCCCAGATTAGTGCCACAGCTCCACAATCTATCGCCTGTATCTGAAACACCGACGGACGGCAGGAAGTCAGGACTTCATGCCAGAGGAGATCATAACTCTGGAGACTCTCATTGCTCTCTTCTTTGTCTAATGTGTGTTGACCTGGTGCAGCAGGCTGCTGAGGAGGAGGAGGAGGTGGTGCAGCAGGACGGAGAGGCTGTGATCATGGTGGAGGAGGAAGAAGAGGAGGGGGTGGTGCTGCAAGAAGAGGAGGGGTCTCCAGCCGTCATCGTGGAGGAGGTGCCCAGCGCCCAAGTGGAGGAGTGCTACTCGGCCCAGGTCCTGGTATACGACGACGGGACGTACCTGATGCAGGACGTGGCTGAGGAGCAGGAGGTGGTGACGGAGGCGGCCGAGTCTGGTGAGTCCTCCACTCTCTGACTGCTGGCCTAGGCTGCCCTCTGCTGGCAGGAAGCAGGCGTCACCATTCAGACCCACTTACAGGAAACAGGAAGGGAGGAGCAGACTGCTTCTGCAGATCTCAGACCAGGAAGTAAACATTTCAAAATAGTGGCTGGCATTGCTGCAGCTTCTGAATTCAGCTATTTTCACAGCAAATAGGTCAGGAAGTGGGTTCTGGATGGCCCAGGTCTGACCTGAGCGCCTCTGCTCAGTGAGCCAACAACCCTGTTGCTTTGACCACCTCTTATTTGCTCTGTTTGCAGTAGAGATGTCAGGCCACGACATGGTTTGCTTTGACAAAACTTTTGAGGCAGCTGAAGCTCTGCTGCACATGGAATCACCCGGGGGCCTTCACAATGACCGCAGCACAGGTAAACACTGCCAGCTCTCTGACTGAATATCCTGCTATAGGATAGATTCAGACATTTCACAAGGAATAGCACCAATATTATAACCATAAACAGAAGTTTGGAAAATGAATTGTAGTTTCTTGTTTTCTTTTGATTTCTTGGTTTGCGTTGAATCAGAGGCTGTTCTAACTGAATTGTTCCAACAGAAATAATATTGTATTGTTTGTCTCATGTTGGTTGAATAATCAGAGTTGAAAGCTAGCCATAGTGTAAAGTGTGTGGTGTGCAGCAGGTAAAGCATGTAAATGTGTTTTATCTGTTCAGCAGAGGATGTGATGATGGAGACTGTGGTGGAGGTTTCTACTGAGTGTGGGCCCATCGAGGAGGACTCCTTCCCCATCCCTCCTGACTGTGAGCCTGCAGCCAAGAAGAAGAGAGGAGGTCAGTGTGTCAATGTTCTGGACATTTAGCTCCAGGAAACCAGCCTTTTTACAGTCGCATCATGTTTTTATATCCTTCCTTTACCTATTTAAATGGTTCAGTAGTGTCTGTATGAAGTGGAACATTGCTGCTTCAGTCTGAATTCCTCGTTACTGTAGCTCCACAGGTGCACTTGAGAGCAACTCAATTTGGTGTTTTTTTAAATGCTGCTGATGCGCTGCACTCAAACCTGTTCGGCCATTTTTGTAGTTTGATAGAGATTCGATTATCTACTGACAGAGGAACCTTTTGTTCCCGAATTGATTAAAAGATGTCAACAATATTTGAACACAAACTACATGTCAGATACCTTTTAGAAACATGAATACTGCCAAAATATGAAAGAATTAAAAATGATCCCGCAACATAGATAGCAAGTTGGCTAACACTAGCACTAACAACATCACTGAAGGCATTTGGATCATGCAGGGTTTCCCCCAGAAAACTTGCTACGCCCTGTGGTTGGGGCACCATGGCGGTCCACCGGGGTTTGTATTAAAAGATGTTAAGTTGATGGGAAATGTGAAATATCACTGAGTATTTATGTTACTGGAAGACACTGCCGACAATACTTAAACCCACAACCATCATATAAAAAACAAATAAAAAAAAACAATTAAAATAAATATCAATTATTTGCACTTCTGTTTAATCCAAATTAAGTCATCAGTTAGTGGATCTAAAACATGATGTAAAACATTTAGAACCTGCCCAAGGCATAAATGAACTAAGAGAATATTAATGCAGTTAAACTTGATTTAATGGTTTCTGCATGCATAAGTTAAACCATTTTAAATTGTTTAACATTTAAATTTAAGATTTTAAGTAGCTGGCAAGATTACTTTGTAAAAGTTCAAAGAACAACATTCAGAGTTAGATTGTTTTACTACCACAGCTACAATCTGATGCTGTGAGTTTAATCTTTGACTTTTAGCTCTAATTGTTCCCAAATATAAATTAGTAAACTACAATTATATTTGACTGCTCAGCCAATTAAACTAGGCACTCTTCTCCAAGATTTCACCAGATCCATGTTGAATTGCTCTTAGCAGTGCTGATGTACTTAGCAGCAAGAGGGGCCCCTAAATCAAATTCTGCTCCAGGCCTCATCCAACAGCAGTAGGAGAGAAGAGAGGAAATAAAAACTGATATTGGTGTGTATTGAACGCAGGTGGACGTAAACCCAAAACGCAGCAGCCTGCCTCCAACGGCTCCTATGACTTGGGGATCAAGAAGAGGCCAAGGGAAGGAAAAGGTTGGCTCTGGTTTCCCATCCTAAGCCTCATTCTGCAGGAACGCTTCCTTCATCTGGTTTTCATGCTGTTCTGTGTGTGTGTGTGTGTGTGTGTGTGTGTGTGTGTGTGTGTGTGTGTGTGTGTGTGTGTGTGTGTGTGTGTGTGTGTGTGTGTACGCACTCTTTAGGAAACACCACATATCTGTGGGAGTTCCTGCTGGAGCTGCTGCAGGATAAAAATACCTGTCCCAGGTACATCAAGTGGATGCAGAGAGACAAAGGCATCTTCAAGCTGGTGGACTCCAAGGCCGTGTCCAGGCTGTGGGGGAAGCACAAGAACAAGCCCGACATGAACTATGAGACCATGGGCCGCGCCCTGAGGTCAGCCCCGGCTACACACACACACGCACACACACACACACACACACACACACACACACACACACACACACACATCAAGACACTTATGACTGGCTGATACAAAGTTGCTTCTGTTTTCTTTTTATTTATTAATTGGTTGGAATGATAATCCAGCTTTAACCTTTTCGTTGCAGGTATTACTACCAGCGAGGCATCCTCGCAAAGGTCGAGGGTCAGCGACTTGCTTACCAGTTTAAAGAAATGCCCAAAAACATCCGTGTGATTGATGACGACGAGGGAGGCATGGACATAAAGGTGGAGGACAGCGAGGTCATTGTGTCCAGCCAGCTCCCTGTTCACCAGCAGAGCCCTGCCAGCCTAGGCACCCCTGTTAGCACCCAGCCCCAGCAGACCTACGTCACAGTCATCCCCAGCAACGCCTCCACCAGGTCTGACACACTGCACTGTCTCACTTTAGGGCGGGGCCATATGGCTGTTAAAAAAAAATTAAAATATATTTTTTTTTTTCATACCAGATTTGCATCGATTTTTATTTTCTTAAAAAAATGTTATAAATGTTGACTTGATCTGAATAAAAAAGTCCAAATAAACACAAGCTGAAAAACATTAAGGCAAAACAACATGGTACACAATCACTCTGAACCACAGAACCCAAGGAGTGCATTGGTGAAAAAAAAATCACAATTTTCCAAATATTAAATTTGACTAATCTATAAAATCAATTTATTATTTGATTGGCCAATAAGTCAACAAACAGCATCTCCAGCACTGTTTTCAAACCCTGTCAAGATCTGCCGGTACTTACAGCCACGTAGTGAGGAACACACTGCCAGTGGACACAACCAACGTGTGAAATCAACAAAAATGTTCCAGTTTGAATGAAAACCGGCTCAGTGTAAACGGGTCTCAGTAGTAATTCTAGTGGTGCCACAATGAGCCAAAGTGACCTGGCCGTGTGTCTCAGTCAGCTGCTTCTCACTTACATGATAGAAGCTGATGTGCCTCAGCTTCATGACCCCTGACCTCTTCCGTTCTTCTCCCACAGGCCCATCCGAGCCATGCCACTGGTCATGACCAACTCTCTAGGCCAGGTGACACTAAACTCCTCCCCCATCCTCACCACAGGCGTCCCAGTGACCGTAGCGAAAGCCTCCACCAGCACTCCGCCCAAGCTGGTGATCCAGGCGCTGCCCACCGTGCTGCCCACTGGGTCCAAGGCTGGAGAAAAGATCACCATCATCACCATCCCAGCCAACCAGCTGGCCACGCTAATGCAGACTAACCCCCCAGGCCAGGTGGCTCAGATCATCCAGGCTAAGCCAGTGGCTACCCAGCTGCCTCCAGCCGCCATCAAGCCGGCCACCGTCCAGCTGGCGCCCGGCCGGACCGCGCCGCAGCTCATCCTGGCCAAACCGGCCGCAGTCGCCCAGGCTCTGCCGCAGCTCTCGGTGCAGGTGGGCCAGCCTCACCCTGCACCCCCCACCACCCTCACACAGCAGCATCCCCAGCCCCAAGCAGCACAATCAGAGGGGGCGGAGCCTCCACCCCTTTCCAGCCCAGCAGCAGCAGAGGCATCATCCTGAAAACCTGACCTGAGCAGGGGTGGGGGCAGCAGTGTGGATGGGGGAGTTGGGCAGTGGAGTGGGGGTACTGCAGGAAGTGACTGTAGACTCTGCTCAGGAAATGAAGGACACGTCCTCTCTCTACACCTTCAGATGAGAACTGCTTTATGATTGGCTGTCGTCACAGCGCTGCCCCCAGAGGATCAAAGGGACGATTGTACACACACACACACACACACACACACACACACACACACACAGTTCCCTCAGCGCTCAAACAACATGGGCAGCCTTAGATTGTAAATGGAAATCTGTCTTTTTGTAATCAGCCCTGATATAAAGACTTTGTGGTGTAAAAACATTTTTGATACTCAGCAGCTTAAACGTGGATTCAGACGTTGGTTCAGTCTCCAGACGTCCCTCTGGACACACACACACACACACACACACACACACCCCCACACACACACACACACAGAGCCCCTCTGCTTCAGCTGCTTGACTTCAGAGTGAAGAGCAGAGAAAACTATGCAAAGCCTGAAGAGAGGTTCATCTCACTCTGAGCAGAGAAAAATCATCTGACTCTGCCCCCTGCTGGCCACAAACACAAGTTTGTGGGACTTGTCTCTATTGTCCAGTCAGAGGCTACTTCAGCTTCTGCAGTCCATGGTTTCTTCTCAGCACCGTCGGTCTCTCTGCTTCTCTTTTTTTACTCTTCCTTAAAAGGGAATCAATAGGATGTCTGCATCCACGTCAGTGAACTAAGTAAGCCCTGCATTTGAAGCATAATATACTATTTTTTTTCTTGTACTATCAGTGTATTGAAGTAGATTTTACTGAAATATGTATTATAAAAAATGCAAATGTGAAAGAAAACAGTGTGACTTTTTTTATTCAGGTGTGTAGAAATGACTTCACAGCCTTGAGTTCTGAGAAATGAAAAGATGGAGGATCTTTACCAACAGCTGTACGTCATTTCAGTAACGTAGAATATAATTTATCCCTTTTACAACCGCAAATGTTGCTTAATTTTGCAGATTTTCAGAATTTGTTTGAAAGTATATGTATTTTTTGTCTTTTTGTTTTCTTAAAATCAAATGTTAAACAAACCTACATAGTGTAGGTGTACATGCGTAACAAGAACATACATTTTTCTTTGCACAATCAGGGTTTCCCCAGAAGATGGCGCCACTGGTATTCTATCTATTCCAGGATGACCCAGTCCAGCCCTTTCTATCATGGGACTTTGAGATGCTTCCTCACTCCAGCAGTTGAAGCAGTTTGTTTGATTCAGGTGTTTTGGAGAAGGGATGCATTATACAATACAGGCTCTACTGCCTTGCAGCAAAAAGGTCCTGGGTTTGAATCCCAGCCAGGGCCATGGAGCTTGCATGTTCTTGTGGATGCATATGTTCTCTCCAGGTACTCTGGCTCCTTCCAACAGTTCAGACACATGCATGTCAGGTTAATTCCAGCTCTATGTTGATTTTAGATCGTTCCTCTTTAGGTCCAAAAATTATAACTTCAGTTTTGTTTCTGTTTAGCTGGAGAAAGTTATGGCACATCCACACATTTATCTGTTCTAAGCAGTGCTTGATGGGTTCAGAGTCATCTGACATCGTAATGTGACTTCTGTCTGCTTTGATGAGAAGTTATTTATTGAAACAAAGAAATCAAATGAAGGGAAAAACCAAAAGTAAGCTATTAACAGAAAGTTGGACCTGGTGAGCCAATCAAACAGAACAAAATGGTACAGCAGGGGGCCGACCCACAGGGCTGTGGAAACTCCTACTAGTACCGGACTAAAGCAAAAAAGAACCTAATGCAAAAGAAAGATCGAAACCAGGACAACCGGTCCCACCAGCCCAAAATCAAAACGAAAAAGCAAACAAACAAAGGCTAACAGAAATACCGCATGGCAGGCTGGAGACGTCAGCTGCGGCCCACAGCGACTGGACGAGCATGCACCGCGTCAAGACGCGTCCCCGGTGGTTGTGGAGCGAGCGGAAGGGCGGATCTCCAACATGTCGAAACCCAGCCTATTTATAGGCGGACCAACAGCGCCACAAATTAACAATCAAATTAATTACCAAAAATAAGAAGTTATCCAAACTCCAAAATATATTAACAAAAGGTCATTCAACTAAAGTCTATTAAACAAAACAAACAAAGAATGATATACAAAAATTATCATAATGTGCCCGTAGCACATAACACGGTCTGAGACCCATGAGAAATTAAGTTCATGCAGGTCGGACACCTTCCACAAGGAGAGTAAAGTACACAAGGCTAAAGAAGCTGACTGTTCATGGAGCTGGACAAAAGCACATTGATGGAAAGTTGAATGGAAAAAAAATTGTGGTTCTAAAAAATGAGGGTGAGCAAAGGGTGTTCAAGAGTTTGGTGGAGATTTTCAGGCCCAATGCAGGCACATCCAGGTCATGTGATACAGAGATACACTCCTGATCAAAATCTTAAGACCAGTAAAAAAATTGCAAGAATTTGCATTTTGCACTATTGGATCTTAAGAAGGTTCTAAGTAGAGCTTCACAATGTTAAAAGAAGAAATCAGCGTAAGAGACAAAAACTTTTGAGCGGAGAATTAATTGAAAACTGCATTTACACTCAAACATGATCAAAAGTTTAAGACCATAGCTCAAAACCCCCCAAAAAACCCCAAAACAGAAATCAAAGTGTCAAAAAAAGGACTCAGCAGTGAGTAGCTCCACCATTCTTGTTGACTTCAAACAATCGTTTAGGCATGCTTGATGCCAGTGTTTCCAGGAGGCTAGTGGAAACGTTGCTCCAAGTGTTGAAGATGGCTTCATGAAGGGCTTCCACTGTCTAGAACTGATGTCTATTTTTGTAAACTTCTCTTGCCATCCACCCCCAAATATTCTCAATTGGGTATAGATCCGGGGAACATGCAGGATGGTCCAAAAGAGTGATGTTATTCTCTTGGAAGAACTACTTTGTCAGGCGGGCATTGTGAACTGCAGCATTGTCCTGTTGAAAAACCCAATCATTACCACACAGACGAGGGCCCTCAGTCATGAGGGATGCCCGCTGCAACATCTCCACATAGCCAGCTGCTGTTTGACGCCCCTGGACAACCTGAAGCTCCATCGTTCCATTGAAGCAAAACACACCCCAAATCATGATGGCGCCCCCACCACTGTGCCATGTAGAAAACATCTCAGGTGGGATCTCCTTGTCATGCCAGTAACGTTGGAAGCTATCAGGACCATCAAGGTTAAATTTTTTCTCATCACCTTTCAATGTCCCATGTTTGGTGACCCTTGCAAAGTCCAAACGGGCAATTTTGTGGCGTTGAAGAAGACGTGGCCTTTGAAGCCCTTCTCTCACAGATCCCGTGTGATGGTTATTGGGCTGCAGTCAGCACCAGTAGAGAATTGTCCCGTGTCTTGACGGACAGCCAATTGGATCCTGCGGCTCAGAACTGGTGAAATTTTTTTGGGTCTACCACTTGACATTTTTATTGTCAGGATCATTTAAAAAATGAAAAATGACTGTCTTACTGCATCCAACCTCAGCAGCGATGGCACGTTGTGAGAGGCCTTGCTTATGCAGCTCAACAATCCTACCACGTTCAAAGTCAGTGAGCTTTCTTGCTTTTGCCATCAGGAGGTCTTGACAGTGTAAAGACTTGACAGAAAATGACATGGAATCCAGATTTTTGCACAGCTTTTGGCTTTTAAAGACTATGGTCTTAAACTTTTGATCAGCTGAAAAAATCATGTCTGAGTGTAAATGCAGTTTTCAGAAAATTTCCTGCTCAACAGTTCTCGTCTCTTGCACTGATTTTTTTCCTTTAACATTGTGAAGCTCTACTTAGAACCTTTTTAAGAACCAATAGTGCAAAATGCAAATTCTTGTAATTTTTTGACTGGTCTTAAGATTTTGATCAGGAGTGTATCATTTCATTTCAGATGAAAGTAAAGTTTTCATTTTATTTGGAAATCAAGGTGCCACAGTCTTCAGGAAGAATGGAGAGGCACAGAAATGAAGTCCAGTGTTAAGATTCCAAAGTCAGTGATGGTTTGCGCCACCTGCTTGTTCCAAAAACACCTGAACTGTATAATTCTGCAGTATTTAAGAGAATTCCACAGATGATGCAACTACAGATCTGAACTTCAAAAAGTCCACTTTCAGATCTTCTTTCTCTCAGAATGAAGTGTCTCCCTGTCTGTCTGTCTTCCTCTGGAGTGACAGAGTTCACTGGACTGTCTTCTGTTGCTCCTGCAGCGATGATGCTGAGATAATCAGCAGAACTTTCTTTGGTTTCATCGTGGATCAAACAGTGAAGGTATGTGGGTCTGCTTGGACAAACAGCAGGACAGAATGATATCAATGTTAACATGAACTGAGTCACAGAGGCACTGACTGATGTTTGCTTCATCTGAAAAGTTTTCACATGTGTAAGAGAATAACAGGTGAGTAGAAGAAACAATGGCTACAATAAAAGAATAAGTCATAATCGGCTTGATTAAGGTGTCGACTTAAGTCCAACTGAGTTTAGATTTAATGTGCTGAAACCACTAAGGACTTGGGAATCAACTTCTCTAATGCAGATTAGTGATTCATCAGCTGAACATGCCTTTGATCCAATCAACAGGACATGTCTGCTCCTCTTTAACCCACCAGAACCTTTGATTGTCCTCTGGCTGTTACTGATGTTTTACCTCTTAGAATTAGGTCACATTGTCTTCATTTCAAAGGATACTGCTTTCAGTTTCAAACCCGTCAGGCTGACTTCACCTTCGTTCCTCCTGTTTACTTTCAGAAAGTTGAATCCGCTCCACATTTTCCCTCCTGGGTGTTCCAGTATTTCCTCTTCACAGCTCACTGGTTTGCATATTGGATCCATTGCAGAGAATTTCTTTAGAAATGAATATGTGACTTGTCTTGCCTGGACATATTCTATGATTAATATACAAACTAAACTGGAATCCAATGAGCAGATTCTCAAAGATCCTCAGAGTCTCAAGGAGCTCAAGAATGTTTCATTCATCTGCTGAGCAGAGGTGGATGGATCGATGTAAAATATTGATACCACATCAGTGTCAGTATTAAGTCAATACTTGAGTTTCAGATTTTCTCTTGTAATTTTATTTTTGTACTGTAGTCTCTGAACTCTACCTCAGAAAAGACTGTTTTGATTTGCTTTCATGATACATTTTTGCACCCTCATTTTTACATTTCTATTGTTATTTATCATGTTAATATGTTACATGATAAATAACATTAATATGTTACAAACACCTATAAACTTTGTCCAAATTCTATCCTAGGTTTGAACAAAATAATTCAAACCACAAAAACGTTCAGAAGGTTCAAAAGTTCTGAAGTTTGATGACATTTCACACTTAAATCTAAAGTGTCGTATCAGCGGTACTGGCACTACTGGTGTCGGATTAATACCAAAAATTGCAGTAGCCTATTGCAAAAATTCAACAAATATTTTTTTCTTGTTTAATGCTGGCTCATAAGTAACTTAATGGAGCACTACTGCTCCATTAAAACTTTTTTTTAATCTAACTGCCAGCAGATTGAGACTGGAAGTGATTGAAGGCAGGATCAGGTAGACAATGTTCAGAGTAAAAACAATCACTTTATTAGTAATCATGAAGTGTTGTTGTCGTCATGACAACAAGACCACTCCCCCCCGTGCCCACCCACATCACTACCCAGAACCTTACAGAGTGTAAGGAATAATTTAAGACAGTCAGGCTCTTTATAAATAACTGCAGTGATCAAATGTCAGGAAATGAAACCCTCAGGTCCTCATAGAGCCAGAAAACCCAAGAGCCTCCCACTCCTCACCCCCGCCTCCCACCGGCTGTTCAGTCTCACCATCAGAGTTCCAGCAGAAGTGATTCCACAGCAGCCAGCTTCACACAAACAGGAAGGTTTAAGACAAGCTCAGCATCAGGTCAAAGGTCAGGTTCCTCTGATGTGGCCGTCTTGGTTTCAGCTGGAGCTGTGATTGGCTGCCTACAACAGCCTGTGAGGCTCCTCCCTGAAGCTGATGTCACAGAGCAGGGCCAGGTGGTCTGAGGGGTAGTGGTATGAGGGCAGGCGATCGGGTCCGATCTGCTGCTCTGTGGGGATGTCCAGCAGTGCCTCCACCCTCAGGGCACGCTCGCTGTACCAGATGTAGTCCAGAGTGCTGCAGCTCTCTCCAGATGGGCGGATCTTCCAGCTGGTGTACGCCGGCTCTGTCTGCCCGTCACTGCTCAGCAGCTTGTAGGCGGAGCTCAGGCCCAGGGGGGAGGAGCTAAAGTGCCTGTAGACGTCCTCTGAAGGCTCGGCGTTGAAGTCCCCACACACAACCAGAGGGACTTGCCCCGGCCCAGCCCCCGAGCCAGGGGCCGTGATGCCCTGCAGGCTCTGCAGCAGGTCGGCACCTTGCGCGCTCCGCAGCCTCTCCCAGCCGCTGCGGGCCTTCAAGTGTGTGACGGCCACACACAGCTGCCGGCCCGTGGCCAGGCACCGCAGCGTCTGGGCGATGGCCACCTGGTTGGTGGGCAGCATCATGGCCGACAGCCGCAGGTGGGCTGTGGAGTGCAGGTGGAAGCGCGAGCGGCGGAAGAACAGCGCACAGCCGTCAGGGCCATTGTTGTGCTCCACATCCAGACAGGGAGACCAGGGTTTGGGTAGGAAGTTGCCATGGTAACCGAGGCTTGCCATAATGGGCTGGAAAGTGTCATAGTAGTGGTCGACTTCCTGCAGACACACGATGTCGGGTCGGTAGGTGAGGATCTCCTCCAGGATCTGGTACTTCCTCTCATGCCAGCTGAGAGCCTCTAGGGGGCAGCGGATGAAGCTGTCCTTCCCCTCACCGAGAGCTGCACACACACACACACGAACTCACAGCATGAACACACAGTAGCTAACAGAACACAGCTCCTCTCAGCATACAGAGCCTTACCTTGGGCCAGGATGTTCCATTGCAGGACCCGTATGGACGGGTTATGCTGGTGGCTGCAGGGCGCCAGCAGCTTGGGTCGGACTAGGTCCCGCTGAGGCCGGGCCGGGCGCAGCCGCAGCGCCTCCTCACACTCTCTCAGCAACTGCTCCGGCTCCACCTCCACTATGTCCTGGTCCTGATCCGGGTCCGGGTCGGGCTGGGCCAGAGAGGAACTGCTCAATGCCTGGGCCATCGACCCAAACAACCTGCTACTGCTGCTGCTGCCCATTGGACAAACTGTGGGGGGGAGGACAGAGACGCATTAGTCACAGGAAGCTGGGGTCAAAGGTGAAACACGGTGACGGTGAACTGCACTGAGGTTGATTTGCTTCAGCCTGTAAGGCCGTGGTTCTGTTAATTAAGGTCAAGTCTAGTTTATTTGTAAAGAACATTTCAGCAGCAAGGCAGATGAAAGTGTTGTACATTATACAGTCAACAATTATGAAACAAACATTACATTTTGTCAAATGCCATCAACAAAATCAAGGAAAGATAAATCAAATATATTGATCAATGTTCAGTTCTGATTCTAAGGCAGCTGTAAACATTGTGTCATCCCCACATAAATGAGCTGCAACAGTTTACATATTAATTAATTGCAGTTCAGTTTATTAATTCAGTTTGTAACATTTAATCCAGACTTCTCAGTTATACTCAAAAGTGAAAATGTGCAAACGATCTGTTCTCAGTTCTTAAAAGTTGAAGTTAAATGACCACACCAGTCTGAGTAGACTTCTTCTGCTGTCTGGACCAGAAGCCTACTGAGCACTGCTGCCACCTAGTGACTAGATGTTGTTTTATGGTTTAAGCATGAATAAAAGATCCATAGATCAATCCATCCATCCATCCATCCATCCCTCCCTCCCTCCCTCCCTCCCTAGTGGGGTCACGAGGTGTGCTTGTGCCCATCTCCAGCGGTCAACAGGTGAGAGGTGGGGTCACTCTGGACAGGTCACCAGTCCATCACAGGGCAACACAGAGACAGACAGGACAACATCAGGGAAGCACACCTAAGGAGAATTTAGAGAGACCAATAAACTTGACAGTCATGTTTTGGACAGTGCATGCACCGGGAGAACATGCAAACTCCATACATAAAGACCCTGAGCCGGGATTCAAACCCAGGACCTTCTTGCTGCAAGGTAACAGTGCTACCAACTGCCCCACTGTGCAACTCATGAATAAAAGATATGAATACCAAAGTCCTGTTGCCTCTCACTCCCCCTCAGACAACTCACCACCTCACTATTTGAAAAGAACTGCTTTAAAGAAATTGGATCATATGGATCCAATTTCCATATTGGATCCATACAGAGGAGGAAGCCAGGTACCAATGGTCCCAATGTCTAGAACATTCCTGAACCCAAACTTGAACATCTGCTACTGCACCAGAAGTACAGTACATAGATGTACTGGGTCAGAAATTGATCTATAATTCTAGTAGGGCGAGGTGGTTGTCTAAAGACAAAGGACCATTCAGGGTCAAGTCCACTGCAAAGTGTAATTAACAGCTGCACATCGGTAAACAAGACTTCAGTAAGCTGAGAGAAGGACGATTCTGCTTCCCTGTCAGGTCTTACACTAAACAGCTTTGAGGGAATCTCCTAAGCTGCAGTGTGAGTCAGCCTCTCTGATCTACAACAGCTAACCACCAGGTGGAGGAAGGAAGGGTCTTACCCATGGCTCCTTCTTTGGTCAGATCTGAATCCACAGAGCAGGACAGTTCATCTGTCTGTGAGTTCCTTCTCTGATAGTCCTGCACTAGAACGGCCCTTCCTCCTGTCTGCTGTGACTCAGCTTAGCGTCTCATCCTCCCTGACTCATCAGGCCCCTCCCCTTCCTGCTGGCTGGGTGACAGAGTGACCTCTGGGAGACACACTAAGCCAGGCTTAGACCAGAACAGCTCCTTCATTGTGATGAAGATGAGGGTTGATGAAAGGAGCTGCATGCGTTTAAATAGAGGCTCAGAGTTCAGAACCATGTTAGTGCTTTTCTCAAATAATTTATTGCTGAAATAGAAAGTGTATGTTAGAACTTCTACACTCAGACCTTAGAACTTTATCTCTTTCAGAGTAAAGTTTATCTACGTCAAACTGGATTGACCAACATGTGACGGTGTGAGCCTCCAGCTGTGAAATTAACATAAGATCTAATCAACAGCTTTTTCTAGGATGTGAAACAACCACAGTATCTCTGAAACCAACATGGAACTACTGAGCAGAAATACAGAAGATTCAGGTCTGAACCAGAATCTTCACATCACATTGCTGCCATAAACCCTGAGAATGGAGGTAATCATATATTTCCATCTATTTTGAGCCCATGAATGTAGCACGGTTAGAGATAAAACATAATAACTCCACCCTGGAATAAAAAGGTAAGGAAAAGGAAAAAAAAAAAAAAAGCTTTCCGTTTGCATTACCTCTCATTCTTCTTCTCCTCCGGTTAGGCCAAGTCCTGTGCTGGCTCTCACTTGATTTGAGCTGAAAATCTAATCAATCAGATCAACCAGAATGGTTGCTATGCTAACTGACAGAAATGCCCTCTAAACAGATGAATGGAGCCCAGTCTTGGAAGTATTCTGTCACAGACGGTCATGTTGGAAGGATGTACTCGACCTTCAGAAATGCTAGTGTGGAAGCAAACTACTGCTGAGATCTAAGAAACACGCAGATAATCACAGGGTTTTGAATCACAACCCCAAAACTCAGAACCAGATCAGGTCTGTTCTAAAGATAAATGTCTTTAGTCTGCTCTGTAAGACCAAATGGATTAAACCTAGTATTTTCTATCCATCTAAACACATCCACACACTGATAGGCGGCAGTTTCTACAGGTTTACTGTCTTGCCCAAGGGCGCTTTGACATGTGGCGGGGCAAAGCTGGAGTCAAACTGTTTTCCACTGATGCCCTGCCTCTATCAGAAACACAAACTGATACTTAGACCACCTACATCCCACATGGACTCAGTTCCAGTCAGTCCGAAGGATCTTCACGGAACAACTGACTGTCGCCACCCGTCCTCTCCGTTGGACCTTTAGTCATCCCACGGTCTTTCTCCTCTGAGCGGTGCCGAGTGACAGCACACAGTCATCATGACACAGAGCAATGACTCACTCACAAGAATGGTCTTATTCTCCCTCAAACAGGCACACACACAAACCAGGCCAAGTAGGCAATGCAATGAGAAGCTCAGTCAACTGGAACGTCAGGCTACATGGCAGAAGGGCAACAGGCCTGATAAATCTGAACTCCTGTGACTCAATGAACTCTCTGACTTTTTGCACCCAAATAGTTTTACTATTCTGAAGCAATCTATCATATTCAGTCCAGCTGTGCAACATCTGGAACTGACACAGAATCTGCACAACATAGCTAGCAGCTAACCGTCACTATCAACAAGAAGTTCAACATCCCAACTGGAACGCAACTAGACCAAATCACTCAAGGAACATTATTAGCTCTTTTTTCTGGTATTTTAAGCATGAAGTCTCAGGACAGTACAGATTTACTCCAGAACAGCCTGGTGGCACACATTCATCTGTAGAAGAATGAGAACCCATAGCAGCACCAATCACATGCCCCCCTCACTAACTGAATTACCAGGAACACAAATTAGATTCACTTACACGGAATGTGAAAGAAATGACAGTAAATCATGTGATGGAAAACAAAAGCAAAGCCTTTATACAGAGAGTCACTGAGGAACTAATTACAGAACCATTAACAGATATGAGCGCTAAAGCTTCCAATAATGAGGAGGAAAAGCTGAAATATTTTCCATTGGAAGAAAATCTGATAGAACAATGAATATATGGTACTGCATAACCCAGTCTCTCTTGGATATCAAGGCAGGGACAACGATCCTGATAAAAGAAACCATTGCAATTCCCATTGGACCAATAGCACTGGACAACATCAACATAAATGATAGGATACAAGGTTTCCAACAGGGACATGGAAGAAGTGCAATGAACTGATGGAAAATGAACAGAACTTAATCTGCGCTCTTTTTTTTTTGAAAGGAGATTGGTGAGGGTGTTCCAACTACCAAGGGATCACACTTCTCTGCCTCTATGGAAAAACTTCTTGTAGGGGATGAAGAGGAAATTTAAACTCATTGCCATACGCTAAATTCAGAAGCAATACAGCTTTCGTCTCAGCCACACAACAGTGGACCAGATCTTTACCCTCAGAGTTGAGGGAACTTTAGCTATATGGTCAACAGGTGTTTTGTGGCGTCAGAGAAAGCACAGGACCGCGCCACTTGAGGTACCAGTGAGACCTTTTAGGACCAGATTCCTGATGCTGTGTCAAACTCTTCACCAGTGGAGATTGGACACCTATGTTCCCAGTCATATTACTGTTCTGCATCAACAAGCTCTCAAGGTAGTGTAGAACCTCAGGGTCTAACCCTACTTTTTACCAATGATGTGTTTTGGTTGGCTTCTTTAAGCTATGGTGTTCAGCGTGCCTAAGTAATGCACGCTGAAGGTGTGTGTGAAGCAGCATTTTAGCGGTCACCCTGTGAAAAACTGACAGCCTGAAATCTAAGTTTACTCAGTCCTTGACAGAGACAGTGGGTTGCTTAGTCACAGCTGATCTGGCAGACATACAGC
The DNA here is from genome assembly GCF_051168715.1 of Poecilia mexicana. Lineage (NCBI taxonomy): Eukaryota > Metazoa > Chordata > Actinopteri > Cyprinodontiformes > Poeciliidae > Poecilia > Poecilia mexicana. The sequence goes on along the minus strand of NW_028263379.1, from coordinate 1,901,956 downwards.
CAAAGCCAGCAGGTTCAGATAGTGGATCTCCACATTGGATGTTATGTCCCGTTGATATGGAAATGAGCAGTCATTCTGAAAGACTAAAAAGTCAGCTAAAACAATGTTGGACTAACCAGCTGTTAGCTTCCACCTTCTCCAAGGTGTCTGTACTTTCCAACAAGCTCATGGTGACACTACAGATAAGGCGAATATTGCTGGTAAAACCTTCATCTGATTAGTCCTCATCAGCACTACTACTACTACAGTCCAGCTGTGCAACATACGGAATTGACACAGAACCTGCACAACATAGCAGTTTAACTCTGTGCCTCTTAAACATGTCCATGCATAGGGGACAAAGTACTTGCCCTGCTGATCCATAATCAGCAGGGCATTGACTGTCTTTGTGCATTGTTTCTATTCATATTGTTGATTTCAGCTCTTCAATCCGATTTCGCTGACTCAACATATCAGAACAGAAAGTGAGGCAGACCTTGATCTACTTCGCCTCGTGTAAATCATCTGTTGACTAAAGTCCTAGATCAGTTACACAATAAGCCACATTGAGACCTTTAAAGCAGGGATCAGCATGAAATGTTTGAACAATTTCAGTTTTAAAACACTCAGGCCCAAATAAAAAAGAAAAGGAATTAGTTTTGAACTGTTTACATGGGAGGATCCAGGAGAATTGGTTCAACCATTTGAAGACCTGACCATTTGTCAACAGCTCTGATTCACTGTTACTTTGAGAAGAGAAGAGGAGAGTCATGGAATACAGACGGAAGTAAAGAGAGAATTAGCCGGAGGAAATTACTGGGCTCAGGCACCTGCCGGAGGATCATCAGGATCAGGGTTAGGGTTCATCCGCTCTCAGAGTTTTAGTGGTGGCAGGAATAGAAGTGACTTGGCAAGAACAATGACACACCATGCAGTTAGGCACAAAATGCCTCATACTGCTGGAATATTAGGATTTTAAGAAGTATTTGTATGCATTTCTTATGACTAGAAGTAATTTTTGCTTCAACTCAAATCTGACAGAGAATCTGCAGGGGAAGCAAAAGATTAAGGTGATGGCAAGAAGGTTTTCTAACCTTAAAGCTAATCCCTTTGGATAAATCCTCAAAATGCCCCTACATTGTTGTAAGCAGGGTCTGAATGCCTGTAAGCCAATAAAGATTAAGTGATTGACTTTTGAGAAAGATAAAAGTAGTTTTTGACATTTTCTTTGTTTTACAGAATATTTTTTAAAAATGTATTTAATAAAAAATCATGACAGATGGTCATTTCTCATTTCCTGGCTGGGAAAGAAACAGCCAGGAAGAACCAAGAATCTCATCTTGGTTAAATAAATAATAAAATCTTAAATCTAAATCCATCAGGCTTACGAATAATTTTGGGGTTTACCATACATACCAGACCTGTTATTTGTGTAAATATTTTAGAAAAGTCTGTGCATTCTCAGAACCAGAACCAAACATGGAGAAGCAGCATTCAGCTTATGCACCACCAATCTGGAGCAAACTTCCAGAAAACTGTAAAACAGCTGAAACACTAAGTTCCTTTAATTTAAGGCTAAAGCCCTACCTGTTTAGTTTATTTTGACCTATAATAAATGGAACATTGGGCAATATATTCAACATGTACTGATGATTTTAATTATGGCAATCATCAAAATGTAATATTTGTCCCTGGTTTCTTAATTGTCGACTGCATGTTCTTTTTATTATGTAACTTTGAACTAACTTGTTGCTCAGATGTGTTTTATAATTAAACTTCAACCAATCAACTATTGGTTGATTGATGTTTTAGGGTCTAAAGTATGTAAAACTCAAAGAAGATGACAAGCTTGTTAAATGTTCATAAAATAAAGCCAAAGTATTTGAAAATGATAAAAGTAAATGTGTGGATGTCAGAGCAAACAAAGAGAAAGAAAAAGAACAGGCAGGTCAAAGTACTCTGTATTTTTACTTTTTTTGCTGATTTCTTATCAGTTCAGCACACTTTACATGGTCTGCTTCAGCTATAACAAGTATCAGTACAGAAGGAAGAGGTCTGTGAACTGAACATGTGACAGAGGTCATCTGAAGGAGGCAGGGATGATGCTGGTGAGAGGTTTTTTGCAGAGCTGAGAATAAGCTGACATCTTCATCTGCCCAGCTTTCTAACCATACAGCCAGATACGTTAGCGGATTTAAAGAGAAGCAGCAAAAGCTAATGAGGTGGATTAGCTGTGGCTGGTAATAACCGATGGTGTCACTCAGGAAATGTTATTGCGGAATATAATCTTTGTTGCCTGCAGTCTGATTAGCTGTTGGTATGTCATGATAGTCATGAAACTATAGTACAGCAAGAGTCTTCAGTCAGAGGCCTCTTCGGATTTGTTGCTACAGACTCAGCAATGAAACTTTGAAGATAGTTGGATGATAGGATTCATAAGAACATCCTTTGGGATAAATAAAGTGTTTTTAAATTTGAAGTAAGCTTCTTGCCAACATGTGTGAAAACCTCTGCTTTAAAGGCCTGCTTGCTCTGGGATTTGCAGAAGTCATGACTCCATCAGATTTCTACTTAAGAGTTGTTCTGCTATAGAATGACCTTGGACACCTAAAATCTCAGTTCGATTGCCGTGGTAACATAGAGGAGGAGGTGACACTGGAAGGGAAGGGGTAAAGGGTTACCATCAACCCAGAACCCACAGTTTGACTCATGAAAACGCCACGTCGCGGTGTGTTGATAGGTCAAAGTTTCTTGGTGACATGTTAGTGAAAACAGAGAGTGGTACCTGGTGCTGTTATGGTGGTGGCTGTGGCACCCGGCTTCAGCGGGCCACCAGTTCTTCTGACTCCCCCTCCTCCGGGGCCAGTGTGACAACAGCGGGTTCCAGTAGCGGATGACCCAGCCGGGGGAAGCGGTGTCCGGGATGGTTGTCCCCCGACTGATGAAACGCATATTTGGCTGAACAAAGCGGAACAACGACGAGCTGAATTCATTGTGAACTGTCGGGAGCCGCACTAAAAAAGCCTTTCGTCTTTCTAATGTTCCCCTTCACGCGGCTTCTTCTCTCTCTGTGTAGAACTGAAGAAAGACGGAAAGCCGGCCGGTAAGTTGCATCATTTTCCTGATTTACGGAACGCCGGTAGCTGAGGTGAAACCCTATTGGTGGGATAGTCCACAAGGCTCTGTGAAAATCTCACAGTTACAAAACAAATGCCATTTACAATGACAGTGATTATATCGTGTTAAATGTAGATATATAATTAGCGTAACAAATTAATAAAAACTTCAATTTGAAGAGCTGCTCATCCACCTGTCACCCCTACTGTGCAGCTGTGGTTTGAGCCACTCTGACTTTTGTAAGGTTGAGCGGAAACTCATGAGAAAAAAGGGCGTTACTTTTCCTACACTTCAGCCAATCAGTGTTCTGGAATTTTACAGCACAAGTATGACGAATTTTGACATCAGCAGCTCTCCGGTTTCCCCACAGAGGGTCTTTACGTCGATTAATTGATTTTTTGTGAAACTTACTCACTGTTCCGCCTCATTGATCAGATAAGCAATGATCAATTCCTTTCTATACTTATATATGTAAATGCTTCATGTTTTCTAATCAAGGAGTTTTTACTGAATGTCCCCTGTACTTGTTAGAGTTCATCAAGGTCAAACTCCTGTTCAGAAACCATTATGTAACCAGATAAGGGAGCAATGGTGTCAGAGGTCAGTACAGGCTCTGTGCTGGGTTGTCATCCACTGTCTGAATGTTGTCACGGATGTGTTTGTGTAAACAAGACAAACGTCATAACAGTTGCAAATAGAAGGATATTAAACACAGCTCTAATATGTCTGACGTTTCACAAGTTTTATCGATCTGACCCTTCTTCCAGTTGAACTGATGGTGAACATGGAGAAGAATCTCTTTAAAAGTTCATGACTTAGCAAGTTACTGGTGTCACACTGGTTGGTAACAAAATACCACCTGGGAATCTAACTCTACGAACCCAAGAGAACTAAAGCTGTCAGTGGACATTAATTAGGGATTGCCACTAAATAAGTAATATTAGGCATTACCAAATGGCTTAACATTCTGTACTGATCCATCCAATGTCCTCTACTGACATAAGATTGGTTGATGAAGGTAGCATTTTCTGTCTGGAAAACCAGCCCCTCCCTTTCAATCTCACAGTGTACTATAGTTTCTCCAGGAAATGATGAGTCTGGCCGACGTCTCATCCAAGTGAGATGTGTCTGACGAGACATGTGATCTTTGCAGTGAATTGGGCTCGACATGGACAAACAAATCCAGTGACTATTGAAACAACATTTTTTGATGTTGTTTTTGCTGATTTCTTGTTTGAGAGAGTGTCCTTGTGCATGGTTCCCCTCTATCAGAACTTCTTTGAATTTTCTATACCAGCAAAAATTAGAATAAATAAATAAACAAACAAACAAATAAATAAATTAAAACCTACAATAATGACAGATACACCTCAGCCCAGCTCACTTCCTTTCTGGGGTAATTTGTTGTTGGTGTTATGTGCTGCCATTTAGTGGTCATCTAGTCATACTGCACAAATTGGACAGTCCGCCATTGTTTTTCGTTTCAAAAAGTAAAGTGAATAAATACTGGAAAGCTTTTGGGTGTTTTTAATTTTTCACTAAGTCATTGTTTTTTTAATTACTACTCATGACCTTTAGCAAAACATATTTCACTTATTTAAAGTAGATTTTAGTGTAATAAAACAATTGTTTCTAAATTTTGCTTTTGAAAGAAAGACACACTAACTCTGGGATTATTGTTGATTTACATGGAACCAAATAGACCTGACTATGTGAAGATGGATGAGTGTTGCCTTTAAGATTTATCACTGTTATCCAGAGATGAAAGTCCAACTGAGAGGGGGGTAGAGTGCCCCCAAAGTTTTACTCAGGTAAAAGTACTCAGGCACTCAGGTAGTACTTCAACATATTTTTATTCAAGTAAAAGTAAAACTTAGCCATCCAAGAAGTGACTAAAGCATAAAAAAGTGTTTTAGAAACTACTCATGTTCTGAGTAATTGATCATAAAATCTGAGTCAATATGTTACAATGATGTCATCAAAGAGAAAAAAATGTGTAAAATTATGCATAAGTTCTGATATTTTTAAGACAAAAATGAAACATTAATACAAATAAATAGATGAATAATTAAGAAATAAATTAAACACGTTAAACAGATTAATTCCTCAGAGATGGAATATAAAAACATAAAAATGATAAAACCAGTACTTACAGTGAGTTATCTGTATACAGTGTTAGAAAATGGTAGAGTACTTTCAGTGACAATACAGTATGAGCTGTTTACAGCATATTCCCATGATCTCCAAATGGCACAGAGGACTTAGCACAATAAAATGAAACTTTGTGTAGAAACAAGAATTTCCATTTTGACATAAACTGTATGTTATTGTCTGTGTCTGCTACATTTTGGTTAAAATCAGTTTGTTCTTCATTTAGTGGATGAAGTAACCAGATATCTACTCAAATAAGAGCAACGATACTTCATAATATCGCAAAAATAAAAGTAAAAAGTACTGTGCTGTAAAACTATTCTTAGCTATGCTTAAAAGTATTTTTCCCCAAAATGTTGCTCCAGTAAATGTAACTAAGTAAATGTAACTAGTTACTACCCACCTCTGGTCCAATTAGTGGATTTAATTTGTTTCCGCAGTTTTAGAATGGAGCCTCTTTTAGCACAAACTTCCAAAATGTGTCGAGGTGATTTACAGTAATGTACAATACAAAAGTCACAGTGTCAGAAAGATTGGAAAAGTAACAATAATTGTTAGAAGGTTTTGCATTATATTGTAAAACATTACAGTCATGATTCTGTTGTCTGAGAATTCAACTTCTATCTTGCATAAAAAGGCCTGAAAATCCTTTTATGTCACAAATCTCCAATTTCTAATCATAAAAATACATTATTTTTCTTCCACTTCACACTTATGAATTACTTTGTGTTAGTCTGTCATATAATCTCAATATAATATTTGGGTGAAATGTGACAAAATGTGAAAAATTGAAGTAGTATAAATATCTCTGCATGGTACCTCATTCTGACTTTAGCTCCACCTCACCAGACTCGTCCACTTGTTCCACTGAAGCTTTAATGTTGTATGATATGAGTGCTGGTAATGCTTTGTTTTTGCTGCGTCCACATCTTTGCTGCTCACCCGTCTGTACCCCATCCAGCTGCCATCATCTTTACTAAATGGATGCTGTTTGCGACTATCATTTCAAGTTTTTAGCAAAGAGTGTTAATGAGAGGGGGTGAAAAATATAATGTCTAACTGCTTTCCTGTTTGGCTGGAAACTCCATGAAGCAGTTTGATTTTGAAAAATAAACAAAAATCAATAAACATGAATCCCTTTTGTATTGTTGTACAGCCTCAGTTATTGTCAGATTTCTAAAACTCTGCTCCATCTTTCTGGTTTGTTTTTATTTCCAGGATTCTTGCTGCTAAATTCCTATTTTAACTAATGTAGAAATTCATATCTTGGTATGTATGTCTTAGTATTTAATGAGTAATGTCAACTATTCTTTTTGGAATATGGGCTTAACAATATCATAAGTTAAGTAAATTTCAACAGCAAAAGATTCAGCAATTTAAATTCTTTTCAGTTTTCTCTAAAACACAAATGGGGAAAATCCTAACTTTGCCGCCATGCATAAAGGTGAACAGCGTTTAATTTCTATGTGCCATCAAATTCAAATTCAAAAATAATTAATTGATCCCAGAGGGAAGTTAAATGCTGTAGCTAATTTAATAACCCAATTTCTACATGTTTTGATTGATTGGGCACTAAAAAGAAATTTCCCTGAACATTAAAATGGCAGTAAGTGTCATGTCGGGTTTCATGTTCTTTGCCCACATGCAGAAACACTCACAGAGACACTGGTGTAAAAGTACAAAGGGTTTATTATTATTCACAAAACTCAGTTCAACAGGTAAGTCAGGAATTGGTCATCTGCCAAAGGGGTACAGTGCAACCGCTCCCTGAGGGAGAGAGATATGGTGAGTTCGGGGTCTGGGGGAAAAAATCAACTCAGTTGAACAGAATCTGATTGCTCTTACTTGTGGTAGTCTGAATCCGAACAGAGGTGGAAGAAAGGCCAGGCACCAGGCAGTGGGAAATTCCAAGGGTGACGGATGGGTGGATAGATGGAGTGTCAGAGGGCGGACAGCAGTGTTGTGTTCAAGACCACCTAACCCGAGACCAAGAGAAGACCAAGACCAGAGTGTATCGAGACCGAGACAAGACCAAGACTTTTAGGGTCCGAGACCAAGTCAAGACCAAGACCGAGGGAAGTCGAGACCGAGTCAAGACCAAGACCAGCGGCCCGTGCTACATGACACAATAAAATGTAAAATATGATCGAAATTGCTTCTCAAAATAATCTGAAAGATCCATATTCCCATAAGAACACCTAGATATTAAATACTTAATACATTTTACCAATATTAAATATTCCATTTCTGTGCTAAAATGTGTGATGGTCTCGTGCCATCCCTAAAAACATAACACCCTGGACATTTGCCCATATTGCTCATGTCAGAAACCACCACTGTTGCACCATTAAACATAGCAATTGAGGCAATGCCCTGACGGTAAATAACGCTCAACTACGAACACTGACCAAGGAGCAACAAGCAAGAAGTAACCAAACAGAAGGCACTTATCGTGACTGTTTTCACTCTCTCTTCCAGTACATGAAGCCAGGTAGTCTGACACCATGGCAGACATTACAGCTGCCACTTTGAACAAAAACAATGAAAAAGCAATGTGCATGCTCTGCGTGCTCTTTCGTTCTTGTGTTTTAGTTATTTTAGTTACTTTTGAAACCATGACAACACATGTATATCTATATAGTTATCATTGAAAACAATTTAATGACTTATTTTTGTCATAACTTGCTGGGTATGGTGAACTGACAACTCCTCTGACGGTCGGACTTCTTAATGCGCATGTGCAGGCATGGTACTCACTGCATGTATGCTATTCTGACAGCGTATGGCTATCTGATAGAACAACGGCTCTCAGCGACACACCAGTCCAATCTAATAAGTAAAGAGACGAGCAGATGAATCGTACTGTTCCTGAATGTCACCTCACTATATTACAGACTTTTGGACACAGCGCCGTTGTCCCATATATGCGACAAGTCAGTCAACATCTCCGCACAATAATTCAGCGCAGTGAGTGACAACTTTTTTTCATCACAATGCTTATGTGTGTCTATACAGCTAGCTTTGCTAACATCACGTCAACGGATCTTACCTTCTTTGAGCTACTTTTCTAAGTGACGAAAAAAGTTAGACTTTGTCTCCACCGTCTGTGAAAGCAAAGCACTGCTGAGTTAGCTGTGGCCATCGGATTTCTTATGATTTATGCAGCGATATTCCATTACTGACGATTAGACAAACACATTTTCTGCCGCTGAGAGAAAACCATTGCGCATGTCTCAGAGTGCCTCGTGCGAGTGAAAGGTGGGGAGGAGGGAGGGGGAGAAACACGTAGTTGCTTGGATTTTAATTGGTGCATTTTGCATCCACTGAAAGCAAAGATGTTAACAAATAAACTGGACAGTATGCTGCAAGTTTAGTGGTATTTTCACAGTTGCGGTCTCGACTGGTCTTGAAATAAAATGCCGAGTCCTCAGCGCCCGAGACCGAGACAAGACCGAGACCATCAAAAAATGGTCTTAAGACCGGTCTCGAGACCAAGACCAATTTCAAGTACCACAACACTGGCGGACAGGTAATACCTTGACAGCACAGAGGAGGAATGGAGCTGGCTGCCAACTGGAGCTCAACATAGCGAACGTTCCAGATTACAGAACAGTTTTTGGTGAATTAAAAAATAAAGTTTTTGGTGAATAAAGTGGAGTAGACTTTCTACTTGTCAGATGACGGAAAACTTTGTATCGTTTCTGCTTCAGCACGGAGTCGCGGTTTAAGCAGAGAGATAATGAAATACAACAGACACTGTTGTATTTCATTATACAACAGTGTATAATTGTTATACACTGTTGTATAAAGGCAGACTTTCAGAGAAAGTCTGCCTTTCTCTGAAGAACTACTGAGCGGGAGGAGACAGGTGAGGAAAAACTGTTCTTATCTATCGATTCAGTATTTTTATCATACAGACATTAGGCTGTTGTTGATGTGTTGTTCATGAAGCTAGCTGCTAGTTAATAGCACAACAACAAAGCTAGATAACTAAAAAGCCTCTTCCCTGTATCATTAATGATAGCAGTCATTCTTCAGTATCGCTTGTGCAATAGGGGCACATCGCCCGTCCAAAACCGATCATCTCCATAATGGATATATGTCTTCTAATTTCTATTGCTGCATAATGTACATTGCATTTATTCTGGTGTTATGTAAATGTATTTTGAAGGAGAATAGCACTTAAATAAAAGTCCAACAAGGATATCCATTTAGAATTAAAAATAACTCACCCTGAATTACCAGGATATATAAAATGTATGTAATAAAAGTGTGTCATTAATGAAGGGGAAAAAACTGAATCCAGACTTTAAGTAAGTTTAGGGTCTGGTTCGCAGAGTATGAAGTTAATTTTTTTCCCAATTATTCAATGAAAAAAAAAAACTAACCTCAGTTAAGTAAAATAAAATTGTAATCAAAAAGTTTGGAATTGTAATGATTCCTCTTTTTTTAAACAAAACGTTTTGTTTAAAAAACTTATTTTTAAATTAAATAACTCATTTTTGTCCTGTGAACTTAAAAAGTTATTTGCCAAACAGACTTTTATTTGCACACATCAGAAATCTTTTGTTGTGATTTTAGGCCCTGCCCATGACGTCATGTGAGAATCACAAGCAAAACTTTGAGTCACAAACAAAAACTTAGAATAGCAAGAAAAGATTTCTGACATGCGCAAATCAGTTTGTTTTGAAAATATTTTTTTCACTTTATGAGACAAAAATGTGTGATTTTAATTTTAAAAGAAAGTTTTTTTAAAGCTAAACTCAGCAGGCTTTTCTCATGTTGACATGCATTAACAATTCAATTTTTGCTTTTGTTTTTTTCTTTTTTCTGCAGTTCCACATTAAAGTTTGATGCAGCTCTGCTTTCCTGAATGGACCATCTTCATCTCCACTGCAAGTGTAGCAAACAGGCAGCTCTTTTTTATAGATTACAGTCCACTAAAAGGTTGCATTGTGCCCTTGTTTATATTTTTAATAGCGTAATTCTGTAAAGACAAAATATGTCTGGTGGTCTAGCTCTGATTTACATATCTTGCTAAATTGCAATACTTTCCTATAACAAAATAGACCTGCAGAAAGAAATTACTAATAAAATATCTTACATATGCATAGTTGTATGCTCTATATAGAGATTTTCCTTAGCTTTGATTGTATATCTCACAATTTTGTAATTTATCATTGTTTATTAAACTCTGAAAGCTGTGAGGCTTTGTTAATATTCTGTCCTAGAATGCGGTTAGATGTGCCCTTTTTTTGAGCACCTGCCCCAGTGGTCTCTGCGCGGCCCTGACTACAACAACACATCATCAATGATTAAGCATTACAGAGTCCTGTAATGAAAATAAGTACACTTTAAACACAGGAGACACCAGCCAGAGTATGACATTGTTTTATGTGTTTAAAATGATTTCATTCATATCATATCTCAGTATAATAATGTGTCATTTCAATTGTTTTATATTTATGCGTCTTACTTCTAGATGAGGCTGTGGTAAACTTGATTGTAAAGGATTCCCAACCCTTTTCAGTAGTGGAGGATGAGGGGTTCAGGGAGCTCATTCATTTGCTGGATCCAACCTATGTTCTTCCTACCAGAAAGGTTTGTATGTGTCAAAAATACCAGCTAATGTGGTAAATGGAAATCATTTCAGTTATTTAAATGAATTATTTTGCTTTTTATTTCAGGCATTAAAAAGGATGGTGGAAGAGAAATACTACAAAAGAAAAAGCCAAAGAAGACATCCAAAAGGTGTCTGCCGTCAGCCTGACCGCAGATATGTGGACGTCCATGAATATGGAGGCTTACCTGGCCATAACATGCCACTTCTTTGAACCCAATGACAAACTGGGCATTGTATTAATTGGAGTGGAGCATTTCCCTACCACTCACACATCTGAGAATCTGGCCAGGGTGGTGCATAATCACATGGCGGAGTGGGCAATTACTGATAAGGTGAACTGTCTGGTGACTGATGCTGCAGCTAACATGATTGCTTGTGCTAAAGCATTAAAGATCAGGTACTCCATTTGCATTGCTCGTGGACTGAATTTATTAGTCCGAAAATCATTTGACCAGATCCCTGCCCTCTGTGACAACAGCGCAAAGGCTAAAAGAATTGTGGCATATTTTCACTCAAGCACCACAGATAAAGAAAAGCTAGAAGGGATTCAAATACAGATGGGAAGACAGTCGCAAAAGCTCATAATTGATGCGGACACACACTAGAACAGCACTTACTTTATGTTGGAATGTCTGTTTCAACAAAAAGAACCTGTGGCTGCAGCCCTCACAGCACTCAAAACTGATATAATCCCTCTGATTTCTCAGGATTATGAGGTAATTGAGGAATCGTTACCGGTGTTGTTCCTATTTTTCCAAGCAACTTCAGAGCTCTCGGAAGAGAAAAGGGTGTCAATATCCAAGGTTATACCTTTAATGAACATGCTACACCATGCAGTGCTTACAAAGATGTCAAATATAAAAAATTATGTTGCAAGACTTCTGTCTGAAAACCTATTGAGGCGTGTCAAAGAACAAATTGCAAATATTGAATCATTAAGTGTTATGACAATGGCCACATTGCTGGACCCTAGGTTCAAAACTCTTGGTTTTGTCAGTCAAAGCAAGGCACAAGATCCAGTACGGCAGCTGAAAGCAAAATGTTCTGCACTAATTGCAAACAATGAAGGTAACCAGCTGCAGGATTCAGCAGATGCAGGAGAAGGCACAAGCAAATCTTGTGTTTTCTTTTGTTTTTTAATTTTCTTGTGACATTTCTTGTGTATTTCAGTTGTTGGTGTGTATTATCTGTAATGATTTTTTTTTGTTATTTATAGGTGAACTGTGGTCTCTGTTAGATTCTGCAGTGGACCAGAAGAGGCGTTTCTCCAATGCCACAGCAGATGCCATTGTTGAAGTGGAGCGATACCTCGCCGAAATGAACCTAAGGAGACATGAAGATCCATTGGAGTACTGGCATACACAGAAACATGTGCATCCCCATTTGTACTGTATGGCACTGAAGTTACTCTGTTCACCTGCATCATCAGTGCCTTGTTAACAAGTTTTTTCCAAGGCGGGGGAGGTCATCTGCCGACGAAGAAACCTGAAACAGTGAAAAAAGTCCTGTTCCTAAATAAAAACAATTAAACCTAAAATTCGAACAGTTCTTAATTATTTTTGTTTGATCAGGAGATACAGCAGATTCACACATCAAAAACAGACTAAAAACCATTGGAAGAGGCAAACTTTATTTGTACTGTTAAAAACCAGAACTAGAACTCCCAAGACGAGATTATTTTAAACAAATTCTGTTTTTCAGGAAGCAAGTTTTTCACTCAAAGTATTCAGTCTACCTCAACAATCACTCAATTCCCAATACAGTAAACAACATATCTTCATTGTCAAATAAGTCCATGACATAAAGGAAAACTCAACACAACCACTGTGGTCAAGAATTAGATTGGCTACAAATCATTTTAAAAATTAAAACATGATAATTAAATATGATTTAATTGATTCTCCTGTTACTAAATATGAGTGTGATGAAAACTTTGTGACAATATTGCATTTACAAATTTTTGAAAGTATGATCCAACTGAGTGACAAGGCTGTTACAGTTTCACCAGCAGATTTCACTAGTGAGTGATGAATGAAGCATCAAGTAGTGAACCTTTTTGCAAAGCAAAGGGCTGGAAAGCTTCATTTGCCCATCACTACTCGAGATTCCCTGAAGGCACTTGAAGGAGTCCTGGAAAAAGATCACAAGGGTAAGTTAGATCTCTAAGCAACTCGAATATCTGCTAGTGTACTCAGCGTAAACTCTTGAGGGCTCAGTGTACCAATTCAGGCAAACACTCTGGCGAAGATGTGCTGGCGGCCAGCGGCTCATATTCTCCACGAGGAGATGACGATTCCCCACAGGTGCGTCTGGTTAGGACCTGCCGGCACGCCCTCCAAGAACCCCCTCTCATCAGGCGCCCTCTGGTGGACGATCTGAAAAGGAACTCAGCAGACCCACTAGCCTGGTACTCAACAGTAAGTAGCTTTTACAATTTTTTATTTATGTATTTATTTTATATATTTGTTGAAACTGTCACTATGTCATGACACTCTGGTATGAAGCACATAATATGTGAAAAAAAAAAAAAAAAAAAAAATCAAGCTCCTCTGACTACTCCAAGTGCTCCCACTGCTAACTAGAAGTAACCAATCAGAGCCTTGCCATGGGTCTTAGCGCTGTCAATCACTTTGTGTGTGCTACCTAAAATGAGGCTGGCTATCAAAGAGAAAACATCCTTAGATACCAGCTCAGAACCTTTAGACAAAGCTAATAATTGATGAAAAAAAAACAGATTAACTATCATTTAACAATTGTGTAAATAAAAGTTGTATCGTCAGAAAAAGAGGAAGGCACTTGGTTACAGTTAGAAATAGCTCGTATGATTTATTGAATCAGGCTTTTGATTTGGTCCAAACCTGCATCTATGTGTGAGACTCACTGAGTGAGATGAGATTTCTGTTTCTGAAGGTTTCAGAAAATAAGCATTATATTGGCCGCGTGAAAACGTAGTTGATCTAAACAGTATTATCATCAGTGTAATGCAGAAATAATGAAAACAAGATTATTAATACCTTGGAATAAACTTTTCAGGAGCAACAAACAAACCTGAAAAAGTCTTTTCAGTTTTTACCCCAACATCCTTTGAGGAACATTAGTAGTTCAGGGAATGTTATTTGCAATTTATACCACTAGATGTCATTATAGTCACAGTCTGCACTATTTTGCAACTAATAAGATTTCCATTAAGAGCAGCAGATTTTGGGGAGCCGCTTTGTCTTGTGAGTCTGTGATCATTCACAGGTTATACCAATTAGTTAAACAGTAAAATAGCATTATTCCCAAGAAGTCACTATTTTTACATATCTATAAATTGATTTTCATATTATTGTTTCTTTCTGCCACATGGATATTCTAATGAATCATGACAGCAGTTGAAATGTATTAAAGAGATGACAATCAGAAACATGCTTGGTAGGTTTGTGTGATGCTGGGAGTTTTGGTATCTATCCCATACAGAATAAGTACAGGTTTTACTCTAAATGTCGTTATCAATGAATGACTTGGTGACTTGACTTCAGTTAGATAATTATGATTACAATAAAACGCAGGGCAAGGATTTTAGACAAACAAAATCTTTTTATTTACAAACTTCAACATACCACAATGTAGCAGAAATAAAATAAATCCCTTTTTACTTTATACTACATGCAATTGATTAAAATCTTTAGATCTATTTCTTTAAATCTTTAACTGTAATCTGCATGTAACCTAATTATGAATACTATTTTCCCTTCAACAGCTAGCACAAAGTCATTATCATATTCAGTCATATTAACCCTTTCATGCATGAATTATGATGCTTTGTGTCAGGATTTGTTTTCCAATTTCCATTAAAAAAATTCTTAAGGTATAAAAAAAAGGTAGGGAAAAAACATTTTGTAAAAAAAATTTTTTTTTTTTTTAGGTGATCAATTGTATTTTTCTCCAAATACAAAGTTGTTATTTGAAAAATACATTAGTAGTATTGTTCTTTAGGGGTTATCTGATGTCACAATATTTTTTTTTTATCAGCAAGAGGAGTAGAAAGAGGGACAGGGTCGGCCATATTGGATTTAACAAAAAATAATTTATTGCATTTGCAGCTGATGGCCAGTAGTTGACAGAGTATTTTATGATGCATTAGTGTCCACTTCAGTGGTCTGTGTGCATTTATAGCACAAAAATCCACAAGAAGCACAAGTGACCGCTATGCATGAAATGGTTAATATTTACAAACACAGCAAAGGTATGAAATCCTGCTCTCAGATTGAAAATGTAAACTCTTGACTTTTGACATTTTACCTCCCACATGAACTCTGTTAGAAAATTTACATTTAACTTGCTGCACTTACAAATCTCATTAGTCTATGGATCAATATCAATGCTCACCCTGACATTGACACTTATCTGTAGATGGACACATCCAGACCCAATGTTTTGGTTTAGTTGCAAGGCCTAATGTTTAAGTGCTTTTTTTTTTTTTGTTTTGTTGTTTTTTTTTTTGTCATGATGAAATTTTAAATGTACTGAGAATAAAATCAGGTGATCTGATCTGATAGGTTCTTGAGAAACACTGCTACTTTTTTATTTCCACATGTGAAAATGCTTCAGAATATTTACAAAAACAGCTGGCTCAAGTTTCCTATGGACTGAACAAAGGTGCTTACTTTGTCAGCTGGGACATGTAGTTTCCCTTGTATGTTGTGAAAGATATCCATTTTTTTCCCCAGCAGCCTCAGTCAGCGTTTAACTGGAGTTTTCTGCCTAAAGAGAAGGAGGGCAGTCCTCATGGATTGTAATTAATCTTCATTGCAAGTCGATAAGGAGTAAATGCAGAAGTTGTATAGCGGGCTGCACAAAAGTACCCCAGTGATGCAGAACAGAAATAGAAGTTGCTGCTCAGCACTGATATCACACTATATGGAGATGTGAGAAGAAAGGTTATGACTTGCGCTTCCATCGACATATAATGTATGAGCTATGATAAGACCTGAAACACAGCACACCATTTCCTCAGCAGTTTTGCACCTCGTTTGACAAAGCCTTGCTGAGAAAGCAGAAGTGTGTGTGTTTGCATGTGTGTGTGTGTGTGTGTGTGAGAGTGTGCAGGTTTCAGTAAGAGGCTGATTTGTCCAGCCTCAGTAATATTTCTAGGTTATTACCCTGAGCGGGGCTCTTATCCTCCTAAATGTGCTGTAAGTAGGGATCTAACTTGTGTGTCTCATCATGCATACACTTTTAAAACTTGGATTTGTGAGCTAATATTAACTAATGCAGATTAGACAGGAGAACTTATCACTCAATTTGAATACTGGCAAAACAAAGCCCCAAATGAATGAAAATTCAATTTTATGGTGAAAGGCAATTGCAATGGAAATCACTTTGATTAATTAGTGATGTTCCACTGAGCGGCCAATTATATAAAGATTAACAACTTGTAGCATGTTCAGGTCCTGTGGTATTTAATTTATTAGGTGTTGCTCTTTATTAAAACACTAGGTGGCACTGCAGCTCCATGCCTGAACTCCCCTCCCACACATGAAACTCAAGTCAAGCAATAAGGCTAAATTTCCATATAAGGAAAATGTTTTATTTGAGCTACTTTGAAAGAAGCAGCCTGCTCTCATCCGTCTGGGAAGGTGCAATCCATCTGTCCGTCTATCCGTCCTTCTGTCCATCTGTCCGTCCGTCCGTCCGTCCACTAGATTCCATTAGGTGGATGCTACCTGTCTCCAGCAGTCACACTCTGCTCATGTCATCATGTCATCAAAGCAACAAGGAGAGACAAAGGCCAAGCCACCATGCATGCACAGACTCATAGCAAAGAGCATTTAAAGGTGACCAGTTACCTTAGCATGACTGCTGCTTTGGATGGTGCAACTCCTGATAAGGAACATCATGAGGAATCATTGAAGAAGCAGGCTTTATAACCAAAACTTTTTACTTGAACTGGTGTCATTTTTGAACTGGTGTCATTTTTTGATCAATAACAGAGGCTTGGCACTGATTAGAGACCCTCCACTCCTCAACTCCCCCCTCCTGCTGGCGCTCCCCTCACACACAAAGTTGCTCCAGTGCGGCAGCATTTCTGTCATTTGAATCGTGAAGTCTTGTATTGGCTAAGTCATATGTTAAACACCTATACATATTGTGACCTTCCTAAAATAATGGCCTAGGTCACTTTTTGCCAAACATGATTGTGGCAAAAGAAAAAAAAAAGACTTTTGGTAAACACTGAGTTCTATATCATCACCTTCAGGAAGGTGATGATATAGAAATCTGTGGGTTTGGTCTGTGTTGTGTGACTGCCAGATTTCTTTCTTTCCAGTACTCTTCTTTTTATATTGTATCTTTAATTTGCTTTTCTGTCGTCCGTCATACTCTCCGTCAGTCTTTTTCTCTCTGGTCTTGTCTCAGATTGCCATGTCATCACCTGATTTATTCCTCAACAACTCACCTGCAGCCACTTCAGAAATCACCGAAGCAGATTTTATCCTTTCTCCCTGATGACTTCTAATTGCTCTCTTTACACAAACAAAGAATGAGTTTCTTCCCTGGTGTTGGTTTTAGGTTTCCCTTCTAGCCCAAACTGGCTGAGCCATCTCTGAGTATTCTGGATCACAGACTGGTGAATTCATTGTTGGACTCTGGCTGCTGCATCATCTGTTCAGTTATTGTCACCTCACTGATCAAACAACCATGTTGGGATTAAATATCAATGCTCTGACTGCCCTCAAATAGTCTCTGACTTGCCTATGGTTCATAGTAGTGATACATATATGAGTAATGCACCACGTCTCTCAGACTGTGAAGCTCATGTGGCAGCATGAGGCGGCGTTGCTCAGCTGGAGATCAAATTGTGTATGCTGCAGTGACAGATGCGTAGGAGTTCAATCCTGGAGCGTTATTGACTTAAAACTGCATTTGCATGTTTTTCCTGCTTTTGACATGCAAAGCATAGATATGCAATATGGTGAAAGTTGTTTATGCTACAGCTTCAGCTGAATCCGGATGGTGACGACTGAATTTGTGAAAAAGCAGATGTTCATAAGGCTCACACATGGAATTTGCTAAAGTTGTGATAAAAAGAGCAGACAAATTCAAGTTTTCTATGTATGATTTTTTTTCAAATTGTTCATGAAGTGAATAAAGCAGATCTATTCTGAATTTAAGTCTCCAATGAGACAGCACAGAGCAAAATGGAGGTTTTATTTTGGATTTTGCACCATTTAACATAAAACCCAAAGATAAAAAACATGATCAGGGTCAAAATCCAGCAAATTTCAAGAGGCTCACTTCATCAAAATGTACAAACCAAAGTATTTCTGCATTAGTTAGGTTCTCAACTGAGAATTGTATAAACAAAATAAAAGAAATTAAGTTGTAATATGTTGTGGATTGTGGAACCTGATTCAGAGCGAACTTTTACCTCTGGTCCCTTTAACAAACGTTTCCCTAACCTTACAAGTTTGCCGTCACATATATTCTTTATATACAATAAAGAATTGTATATAAATATATATTATATATATATATATATATATATATATATATATATATATATATATATATATATATATATATATATATATATAT
The DNA here is from genome assembly GCF_051168715.1 of Poecilia mexicana. Classification (NCBI taxonomy): domain Eukaryota; kingdom Metazoa; phylum Chordata; class Actinopteri; order Cyprinodontiformes; family Poeciliidae; genus Poecilia; species Poecilia mexicana. The sequence continues at coordinate 1,883,508 of NW_028263379.1, read as the reverse complement.
ATATATATATATATATATATATATATATATATATATATATATATATATATATATATATATATATATATATATATATAACTATATAAAGAAATAAGAAACAATGAGATTCACATTGAATTATAGATGCAACAGAAAGTTTTGAAGAATTAGCATCCCTCACATCTATGGCAGTGATATGACCCAGATTCTGCTGGAATGAAAGGGCGACATGTACGGCTCTCTGTAGGAAGTGTTTCTGTGAGCTTGTCAATAAGGAGCGGATCTGTGAAGGTTGATGGAATAAATCTGACTTTTTTCTACATTTCTAACCAATTCAAGTGGAACTATGTGTGTGGAAGGAATGCTAATTTAGATATTTAATAAAGAAAGTGTTTGTAAATGGCTTGTATCTGAATAGCACTTTCATCAAGTCCATACAGACCTCAAGGTGCTTCTCACTACATTCAGTCATTCACACACTGATGGCAGTCAGTCTGCCATACCAGTGTGTTGCCCAATGACACAACAGAGGCAGATAGAGTGGGAATCAAAACCTGCAGCCTACTGATTGCAGGACAAACTCCTACCAATGTCACCACTACCATTTGAAGAATTTAGCTGCTTTAAAAAGCGTCGCTGATATCTGTTTTAAGCTTACATGAGAAACAAATGACTTGTTGCTTTTTATATGCATTGAAGTCTGAGCTGGTCCATTGCAATAGGCATCACACTTCAGAATTAAGCACATTAAGCGAGTCTAATGAGAGGGACTGTGTGCTACAAAAGTAGTACAAAATAAAAATCCAAAAATCTTGCAGCAGGCATAATAAATGCTGGATATCTAACTAACTTTATGGCTACAGATGATGAAATGAAAACATATGGATAGGCTATTGGTTGGGTCTTCGTCACATGATCCTGGTAAATGTTATACCATACATTGCTTTGTCTTGAATGGCATCTTAGACATATCCAGTAAATATCACAGTTTTTATCAAAATCAAACATGTGGAAGGTATAGTTGTAATTTACTTTCTTTGTCATAAATATCATCTTCACTATGCATCCAGTTTCTTCAAGTGTTTTCATCAGAGCTGGGTTTTCCTGCTTTACCGCCGATCTGATGCACGAAATATACATGAGCAGCTAGTTCTGATTCAATGTGATTTGATTCACCTCTCAGCCACAATTCAGGATGTTTTGATTCAGCTGAAAATGATAATAATACACTGGAAGCAAGAAACGATGGTCTGAAGCTGACTGAGAAGAACTATTACATTATTAATAGAAAAATAACTTTACTTCATTAGAGTGACACTGGGACTTTACAGATGCATTAGTGCTACTCCGATGCTGTGATTAAAACAGCTGAAGCAAAGGAGTGTTCAGACACAGCATGTCATAAGATGGGTTATAGAAAGTAACTTCTTACAGATTTTCTTTTCTTTTTGTCACTCCTCAATATTTCAGATCAACAACCATATTTCAATAAGAACAATCCCTTCAAACAAAGCTGTACTCAGTGTTACAAACCACACATGAATATTACCTGAGTAGAACCTCTTTGCAACATGAAGTAGGTGAAAAGATTTTTAAAAATTAACATGTCATGACCCATACTAAGGAAATTAAAAACAGGAGAAACAAGTCTTTCACAGAGCCATTTCTAAGAATTTTAATCACTCCAGGAAAGGTATTTGGTCTACTTGTTTGGTCTGGAGTAAAAACTTTTAGTTTTTTCATTTGGTGTGGTTGGCTTTCACATCATGCTTTTTTGCAGTAATTTCTAAACAAAGTCGACCAGGTAACAATCACAGAACAGAAATAATGGAGCACAAACCCAGAAAAAACAAACTTTGGAGGTAATATGCATATTTCAGGAACAATTTAAGCCCTATTAGTACATATAGTATCAGTGTTAGCAACACTGAAAGGCTCATTTTTACCGTAGTGATCAGCAACGGTGGCTCATGAAGTCCATAAAGGTGTGTGTTAGCTATAGTTGCTTTGGATTGAGGCCGGTCTGTTTTCACACCATAAGTAAACCGCATCAGAGTTCTTTTGGAAGCAGCGCGAGACTACTTCAAAAGTTGGGTCATGGTTTGATTGTTTGGTCCAACAATCAATCAAACCATTGATTGATGGTTTGATTGAGTTGTAAGACTAGTTGAGTCTTACAACTAGCGTTGTAAGACTCAAGCAGTTCATGATGATAATGATGGTGATGGTGATGGTAGTGTGTTGGTCGGTGACTACATGCTGCTGAATTCTGCTCTGTTTCAGAAAATCTTGTAGAATGTCTGGACATCAGAGAATTTATGCTGAAGGACTCTTGGGTTGTGCAGCAGGTCAACGATCCAAAGTGCAACCTCAAGTCTACCTCTGATTGGCTTAAAACTACAATGAATATTCTCGAGTGGCCTAGTCAAATTCTGGATTTCAATTTGATCGAGATGCTGTGATATGAACTTAAAAAGACCATTCATGCTAAAAAACATAATATAAGATGGCTTGCAGGGGTGTTTTGCAAATTCTGTAAGGAATTCAGCTATGGAAAAACCCCCCCGAATTACCCATTTTTCCCAGTTGTTGATGGCAGTAGTTGCTGCCAAGAGGTGTCAAAGACTGAGTAGAACTAGCAAAGCAACAACATAAGTAGTGTTTATGCTGCAGCAGCTGCCTTTAAAAAATACATTTATTCACTTCTACTTTTCTATTTTGTCCAATAAAATGTAAATAACTCCCTGAAAGATTTAGCTTGCTGGTCTGCAGCAGAGAAGAGAGGCTGTGTAAAATGAAAGCTCCACAGCGTCCCTCCCCAGAGCCTCTGGCGGCACTGAACCACCACGAGGAGCTCAGCAACACTAAATGAAGCTCTGAAGAATAAGTCCTACACTAGTATCTTTGCAACCAATCTTGACTTTTAATGCACCGCTTTTTGCCATGCCCCTCTTTAATGCCATGTTGCATGTGGTGATATTTTGTTCCCCCCATTAGCTGAGAGCACCTCCCATAGCTCCATCCTGTCCACAGAAGCATTAGTCATTTCCCAGCTACCTTAAATTGCAGACAAATTAACCTACTGCTTCACACAGGCTTCCAGTCCCTGGTGCCATTCCTCATTCCAAGGCAGCACCTCAGTGATTAAGGCAACAATCCAGTGATTACCAGTAGGATTACATTCAGGGTCATTTTCAGCAATAATTTGCTCTGCTTGGTGACGGGAGGCCTCTGGTGGTTCCCTGGATGAATTCAGCAAGGAGGAAAGAGTGTAAAAATTCACTCTTTGCATCTCTGGAGATCCAAAATTAGATAATGCCTGATATAAAAACAAGTCTAAAACTTCCTGCCCTCAGGCTTTTCTGAACAGACAGAGAAAGGGCTGTCGAAGGGACTGAACAATCAATGCCTCCTCCACCACGCAGACCTGAGCACTATTGATTCCCTCTCACCATGAAGAGGTGGTGCTGGACCGAAGGTGCTGCCTGGGACTGGAAGAAAAGTTCAAAATGAGGAAGAGTTGTTAAGGGGATATGGGGGAGGCCAAGACAGAGAGGAAAACAGGGAGCAGTGGAGGTGGCTCGTTGCCTTCCCTCCTGACTGCCTGGAGCATTGCACTGACCCCGACCTTCTGAAGGACCCCAACACAGCCTTTACCAAGCTGCTCCGCTGTCTGGGGCCCTTTCTGACTTTTAAGTACAAGCACTAGAATGGATTTAAATGGAAAAAAAGATTCAGGGATGGATATTACTGATAAATAGGAGTTGTTTCTGATATTAATCTGTATTATCCACTCAGCCATAACAGCCTGCTAGTGTCTGTTTTTGATAATGAGCTTTTGGTGATGGACAGACCTCATTAACACAGTGGAATTATGTATTCTAAACAGCTGGACTGTAATTCTGCACATATCTCATTCAAGATTATGTGTTGAATGCCATTACTGTTAATGTTCATGTACTTCATAAGTCAGTAAGACCAGATCAAATATTGCACTATGGAGAAGGTGTGTGTCTAATCACTGGTAACCATGGAGAAAACGCCCCACCAGCATGTAGCTGACCATGTATGGAAACAAACTGCTCAGCATCTAAACTTTTGTACACTTCAGTCTGCTATGGTTAACAGGGAAAGGCCCACATAGTGATATAAACCATGTGGTGTGAATTCAGGTAAAGTCAGCGGTTTGATCAAATCAACTAACACCTCAGAGAGAAGTTTTGGGTTGGTTTTTATGGAAACCTTTTGTAAAAATCTGTCTATAAGCCCTAACTAGGTGTGCTACATCCACAGACATGAACAACTAAGCCATGACTACACCAGCAAAAACAGCTTGGGAAGACAATCGCAGTTCAATATTCCCATTCCTCACTTCCAACATGAGTAGGTGATGTAGTTGCAAAGGGTCAATCACCTTAGCCCCACCCATTTTTTTACTCTTTGACTCTATACATCTGATGTCACAAAAACCTCTCAGGAAAGTTGACCAGTTTGGTGTGGAGCGCTCACCAGTCATCTTCCACCAAACAGGAAGCCTCTGCATTGTTGGATGACTTTGTTAGGTAGGTTAACCAAGAGATTATGGTTGTTTTGACACTATGGGCCACAGCCAACACACAGCTCCATATTCTCGGCTCTGTCTCATCCTCTCCACTGAAGCTGTATCAAATATTAAACAGCCATTAATTCCCATTGAAGCACAAAGCAGAGGTCTCATCTCATCAGCCACATTCTGCCTTGCTTTTATCATATTTTTAACTCTTGTTACTCCTCTTGTTCTGAATATTCAGAGCTGATGTATTCCATTGCATTTTATCAGTTCACAACATTTTGTTCCAGTTAAGATTAGAGAGCAGAAATAAAATATTTCATCTTCTTTAATTCGACATCTTAGTTTCATGTTTTGAAAGTTTGCTAAGGCTTTTTAGTTGTCAAATAACTCATCCTTTTATATGCAAATGTAGGAGCAGATGATCTGCACCAATTTGAGGCATAAATATGGTAATTAGGTTCCTAAACGGCTGAATTTTGAGAGAAACTAATGTTTATCAAACAGCATCAGAAATACAGAGTTTTTTAAATGAATCTGTTAAAAGACATTTATGTATTTTTTATGTGCACAAAATTAATCTTTACAAATTTCTACATGTAAAAGTGAGCAATTTTCTGAACTAATTTTTGAACTTGTTTTAAGAATTAAGCTCATAAAACTTGTACACCATCATAAAAGCAACAGTGAAACCTTTATTATTATTATTATTATTATTATTATTATTATTATTATTATTATTATTATTATTATTATTATTATTATTATTATTATTATTAAATTATATAATCTGTGAATCTGATCTCATTCATGGAGCTCATGTAGCCAGAGACTAAGGATGAAAGCACAGCAGGAAGAACCAAGGAGGCACACAAAAAAATGTTTCTTTGAACCAACTTAAAAACATTAATTGTTCCATTATGGTCAGTAAAGGAAATGTACGTTTCAAGTTTTGTGAAATAAATGATTATTTTTCAGACCCATAATTCCCAGTTGCTCTAGCCGCTACTCTTATTTGAGCTCTTTCTTTATCAACGTGACTTAAATTAGGAGATCTGCTTCTACTCCTGCCACTGATGAGGATCTTATCAAAAAACAACCAGGTAAAGCCAAGGACACCAGAGTCAGTGGTGTTTGGATTACACAGAATTTCACGACTTATGCTCAGTAAAGTGAGTTGAGTTTGTGTGTGCTGCTCTGGCTGGATCCTGTGTGGTAAATTGATGGTGAAAAGTGGAAAATCAGAGTGTTTTTCTGAAGACCTGGTGTGACTCCATAGCAATGCCAGGGACGGAGCCACTCCCAGCCCCTCACAGAGTCTTATAATCGTTCTGCGTTTTCCGCTTGACATCTTTACGCAGTTGCAGTGCACTCTAAAAGCGTTGGATGGGAGCCATGGGGGAGATGGACTAGCATGTTGCTGTTCTCCATCTGTTTTTCCCTCCTTGCTCCTTCATGGCCTCATTTCATTACGTCTGTCTCCTCTGTTAAGACTGACATGCTTCCATCCATGCTGTTCTGCCTCTACACTCCAGTGTATTGCTGCTGTTTGCAGTACTTAACCCATCACCTCTCCACCCTTCACATCTCTTGATTCATCTTTGAATCATTCTGCCCCCCCCTCACCTCCCACCTTCCTTCTTTTCACCCCAGGCCTCTGCTACATGGGCTGTGAGGGCAGAACCAGCTCAAATCAATGTGTGGACTGTATTAGCACACTGAAGATGCATTTAAAGGTGCAGTGTGGGTTCCTTTGTGCTGGGGAAAAGTGGGGGCAATTCGCTGTCAGCAAGTGTCAGGGGAGAAGAGTAATAGCCTGTGCATGTGGCCATGGGGTTATGCTGAGGAGGGTGAATGCAATCATCAAGGCTGTGTTGCTGTTTAACACTTAGATTCCCCCTGAGAATAACATCTTGAGTTTAGCCTTCACAAGTAGCTGCTGATTATTCTACAAGTGCATACTATAGTTGCTGCTGATGTGCACAGAGACATGGAAACGGAACCCTAAGAAACACAGCTGTATGTTGTTACAGCCATACAAAGAAAACATGAGTATGTTTTTTTTCTGCATGTGGATCTATTTTGGCTATGAAATGAGAAATGTATTGTAGATTGAAACAATCTCTCACAGCAACCTGTTCCTGCTGGATTTCACTTTCTTAAACGATTGTAACATCTGAACAGAATGTTCAGATGTTCAGCCTCAGATATTTGCCTCATTATTAGTCGGAGTCTCCTGCAACCGTTACAATCAATCAATCAATCAATCAATCAATCAATCAATCAATCAATCAATCAATCAATCAATCAATCAATCAATCAATCAATCAATCAATCAATCAATCAATCAATCAATCCCTATAGCACATTTCAGCAACACATCACGTCAAAATGTTTACATCATGAAAACATCATAAACAGTCAGCAGTTGCAAAAACCAGACATTACATTTTGCCAAGTGCCATTGTTAAAAATCATCACTACACATTAAACATGTTGGTCAGCGTTTCATTTTTGATGGTTCTGAAGCAGCTCTAATCAGGCCGTTATAATCTGGATTGAAAGGAACTCAGTGTTTCAGCAGTTTTGCAGTTTTCTGGAAGTTTGTTCCAGATTTGTGGTGCATAGAAGCTGAATGCTGCTTCTCCATGTTTGGTTCTGGTTCTTTTCCTCCATTGCATCCAGAAGACCTGAATGACCAGAAGTCATCCATGAGAGAAAGTCCTGAAGGATAAAATAAATCTTCAAATATTGTCTCCAAAGGTCGCACATCGTCGAGCATTTTGAAATTTAACTTGCAGCACAATTCCAACTCAGCAGCATAAAATGTGAAGCCCCTTAGTTTATTTTTTTGTCTTAAGGTTCTGATCAGGAGCACATCTGTCTGTGAGCCTGTTTGCAGCAACATCTGGTAACTTTTAAGATGGCTAATACTGTTCTTGCTCAGAAGTTTGGACAGTCTATCTGTGATCCAGAACAAGAGGATTTACAAAGCACAGATATGTTTCCTGCCTGTTTAACCTGTCAGTAAATAACAACAGGTTCTTGATTTGGTTAAATATCTTAGCAAAGAACATAATTTATATCATTATAGATACAAAGATTGTTCTGGTGGTTTGTTTGCTGTTTGACATTAAGCCCAATCTATTGTGCACCAACAGAGAAAATGGTGATAGTAGTACTTTTCAGCTATGAAGGGTCAGAAGCTGCTGCAGTGGTATAGAAAATTATGTCATAGTTTTTATTTAAATTTACATACAAAATGTAAAAAGTGGCTGTGCCGATAAAACAATTGTGGATGAATACATCATTATTCTGAATTTTCTTGAATTGTACTTTGGATATTTTCTTCAGAACTTTCAAACATGCTACTTGAGTTGAATCAATATACCGTATTTTCCGCACTATAAGGCGCACCGGATTATAAGGCGCACCTTCAATGAATGGCCTATTTTAAAACTTTTTTCATATAAAAGGGGCACCGAATTATAAGGCGCATAGAATAGACGCTACAGTAGAGGCTGGAGTTACGTTATGCATCCACTAGATGGAGCTGCACTAACGTAAATGTCAACAAAACAGTCCGACTCCGGTCAGCGAGGAGAGCCTTCCGACTAGACCGGGGTGTGGCCGGACGACGGTCACCCTTCTCGGTTCGCGCACAGCATGTTCATGGAGAACGTGGTGCTAAATGACCTGCAGACGACCTGATTCTAGACGGTCGGTAGGTAGATCGGTCAGTCAAACTTTATTAATAGATTACAAACCAGCGTTCTGACAACTATCCCAGCATGCACCGCGCGCTTCTTCTTCTACGGGGAAAATGAAGCCGGCGGCTGCTTACCGTAGTTGCCAGACCTGTTGTGGCTCAATATTCGTCCATATATATAAGGCGCACCGGATTATAAGGCGCACTGTCGGCTTTTGAGAAAATTGAAGGTTTTTAGGTGCGCCTTATAGTGCGGAAAATATGGTATATATATTATATAGATATCTGTCTTTCTGTCAGCATGGATTTGTATATTGTTTATATAATAATATGGATAAGATGTGGAAGTTGAACTGTGAGGTTGATGTGTTAGAGAGGTGCTATACCTATGCACAAATGTCATTAATGGAATTGCTAATATGACAGAAACAGAAACTGTGCTGCTTTGACAAAGAGAATGACATTGGCATAATGGTTATGACAAAAGACGACAAGATATGATGTTGTTGGAAATGTTTAATAAACAGAAGAGACTCCAGAGACAGATATGTTTCCTGCCACATCATTTCATCCTGCTTACATTGTTTTTAGGAAATGTCTGTTACCATGGTGCCAGGCCCTGCTACCTGAAACAAATACATAACACATCCTATTTTTGAGTAATTAGGGCCATTCTAACAAATTATTGCTCTAATCTAAAAATCTAATTCCAGTGAAGTTAGGACGTTACGTAAGACATAAATAAAACAGAATATGATGATTTGTAAATTCGTTTCCAACCTATTCACTGCAAAGACAAGATATTTAATGTTGAAATGGAAAAAATTTATTTTGGTTTTGCAAATATTCAGTCATTTGGAATTGATGACTAGTGAATGTTGAAGATGTTTTGCAACTTGTAGCATGTTCTAAAAAGAGTTGGAACAAAAGACTGGGAAAGTGGCGGAATGCTCAAAGAACACATTCCACAGGTAAACTGGTCTTGTAGGTTGACCTGAGTCTATTCACACACACAATAGTGAGGATCACACAGCCAATAGAGACACACCGAATCTTTTGTTTCATTTTGTAACCAGGTTGCTGTGTATTTCAGACTTCTGCCCAGGTCCCTCTTGAAAATGAGATCTAGATCTCAATGGGGTTTACCAGGTTAAATAAAGGAAATAAAAACCTGGCTAGAACCAAACCAGAGTGAGACTGGACAATGGAGAAGGCGCTCATGAGAATCTAACGCTAGATTTTCTCTTTTAGCTATTTGCATAAATATACATAAATATGGCCAGCTTCACCCAGTATGATACACATATCATACTACATTCACAGGAGGGAGGTAGGTGAAGCTTTATTCCCCAGGTCTCATTTTGTGTTATCTTCCTGTGCTGACTCCACTTTATTACCATAAAACAGAGGCACAAAAAGTGGGTATGCAGCGCATGCAACGCATAGGGGCGCTGCACCAGAGGGGGAGTCAAAACCCCGTCTGGAGGGGGCGGCGCTCCGATGATGCCTTCGCATACACTTCACTGCGCCCTTACGCTCCTTCACCTCGCACACATGTAAATGTAAATGTAGCGAGTTTTACCTTTCACGTGTCTTCGTCTCTTGTGCCGATTTATGTTTTCGCATCCACCTGAATAATATGTAGTTGCGCCCCTGCCATAAAAGGTCAGAGATATGAGGTTACTGTAGGAAATACTCAAAGAGGCACAAAGTTGGGAGATGCTAAAATCTTTTGTGGACTCTGTTGATGTTTTGTTTTTGCCCTCCTGTGTTTCTTAAAATCACCTCTATTTGCATCTCTTATTGTGTGGTTTCCTCCCAGATTGCTCCCGGCAGAGCTCTCTGTGATACTGAGCCAAACACAGAGCTCTAAATAAAACATCACCTTATGAATTAAATATGTAAAAGAAACAAATATCCTTCTGTTATTAGGTTTACTGTCATTTTCTTTATGCAAACTGCACTGAGGGGCATAGCAGTGTTGCCATGGTTCAGGCCTATTAAATTTGATTGTTGCGGCACTTACGTGACGTTTATTAAAATTTTGCCGGTTGGCTTGGCAGCTGTGTGTGTTAACATAGTTATTTTTAGCCACCTGTAATGGCTTACAGATTACAACACGTTGCAGTGGCGACGACAGTACCTCGTAATAAGGACTTAATGAAATATGAGCCTTCAGACTTATTCCTGTTTAAGAGACGAGAGCTCTTGCTTTCGCTCTCTGCTGTCCGCTCGTGTGTGCGCGGTTTCACTCTGCCTCTTCATTCTTGGCCCGGTGCCCCTCCTCAGAGTTTTCATAAGAGGTTGTTTATCAAAGCAACCAGCTGGAAAGAAAGAGATGGATTATGCTGAACATGCACACAAAGTTTCAGTCCCAGGAGTTCATTATTCTTCTGAATCTCACTAATGGACCAAAGAGACTCCTCTAAACAGCTTTGCTAATAATGCAGATGGATGTTTGCATACTAACACACCAAGCCTGTTACCTGGTTTCAGAGATCTCCAGTTTCATTTTAGTGATTGGAAAGGTTTTGGAATTTTTATGCTCATAAAAATTTGACAAATAGAAAAAGTTTTCATTCTAAGGTTTAAAATCAGTTCTTATTTTGGGGATTTGGGAGGCTCAGTTGCATCAATGTTTCATCCATGTAGCTGTTGATTTGAGCTGAATATAAAACAATTTCATTCACTTTTAGAAATGCTCCAGTACTGGCAGCAAAGCAGACCCACAGCATAATGCTGCCATAAGTATGTTTGGCAGCTGGTATTAGATTTGAAAGTCTACCCCCACTCCACCAAATATGTTTCTTGTCATTTACCCTAAACACTGTTGTTATAAACCATTAACCCTTCACATGTGAAGGCCAGTTAGGTGACACTGATGTTCCATCATCTTCCAGTTGTTCCACTGCAGGCTTGAACCTCAGACATCTTTATTAAATTTTAAGCCTTAACATGGGTCACCAACCACAACAAACACACATAAGCCCCACATTACCCAACTCACTGCCATACTAGTTTTTGTTGATCCTTTCCATTTATTTGTACATATTTATGGGAACAAACAGCATGAGGCTTCCCATATTCTGAGATTATTTTTTAACTTCAAGGGATAGATTGAGAATGGTCTTTGCTCTTAGTAGTTTATGAGCTGAATAATAAGACTATATATATATATATATGTATGTATATATACGAGTCACCTAGAAGTAATAGGGTATATGTATATATCTGTGTAATTTTATAACTGTATGGATTATCCCACTTTGAATTAAATATTGAGCGTAGCATTTAAATGCATAATTATAATCCCTAATTCAGTGTGACATTCACACCATAAACGGACATAAACCTGTGATTAGAACTACAGGTATGAAGGTTACATATCGCTTCAGTAGTGTTGAAGCTAAAACTTCAGAGTAAAACCAAAAGCATGAATGTTTTCTGAAGTCCTCTTTCTTTCTGCTGCCTCCTCATCTCTTTGGCCGCTCACTTCTTCCACTCTCTCCATTCCTGATTAAACACTGGGTTCAAGGAGGCAATTTGATGTCCCTCGTTAAAAACCCCTCATTAGGATCCCACACTTCATTTTCTTAATGAACTGATCAAGTTAAATGGAATGGAAAGTCAGGACGGGGAGGTTAAGCACATCCAAAACAGAGAGTCACAGCTGGGGTTGTCATGTGTGCTGGAGGGACTCAGTCAGCACAAAACAAGTGAGAAAGTCTGCTACAAAGTGAAAATCTCAAAGGAACTTTATTACTACTGTTTAAAAGATGACTTGATGATATCATATTAGGTCATATTATACTCAGCCTCATTCAAACCTTGTCACAAGCATTTAGGCCTAATCCCCTCAAGTAAGGGCTACCTTAAGCTTTGAGACTTAAGCTCAAAGATTAAGTCTCAACCTTCATCTCTATGTGACAGATACTTTGATGAACTGTGAAGGTAGTTGGACTTTAGTTCCCAACCCAGATGGCTGACCAGCCTATTTCAGCTTAATGGTTGACTGAAATTAAATGCTAACTCAGTCTATTTTGATCTCACTCTCATTTCTTCTTTTCACATTTTGAGTCTTTGAACCTTTTTAAGACCCAGAAGAAGGTTCTTACCATTTTTAACTGGTCTTCAAATTTGATCAGGAGCGCATATGGTGGCACAGCCATTTGTTCCTCTCTTTCCCAAATGGGGGATTTGCAGATTCCACACAGTGTCACATGGGAGAATCGCATTCTGTTGACTTTCTAACATCACAGAAATGGGCCGCCTGTGGATTGGAAGACAATGGACGTCTGCAGCAAAACCATTTGGGTATGGGGATGAAGCGATGAATACGACAAAACAAGTTTCTCCAGTATGCATCCTGCAGACATGAAGAACATCTTGTGAGTCCTGGGCTCTGAGTGTCAGGTGTCATTCAACAATACCTGCTTGCTGTCTGCAGGTTCACACAAATTTATTGCTGAGCCATCCTTATGTGGTGGCTCAAGAATGAACATCATCTCCTTTGGTCTGGTTGTTCCTTCACAAGTGGTCCTTTTTCCCAGTAGTGTCTCTAAGGCTTTTCCACTTGCAATAGTTGCGTTGTACCTGCCCCTTTTCCACTGAAAACACAACAGCAGAAGTATGGTGGCCTCTGATTGACCAGGGTGGAATCACACTGGTGGAGTTGCATCACAAGACCGACTCCCTTACACTAATCCAACCTGCCATTTGTAAAAACAACAGCAACTGAGTCAGGCGAGAAGCCTGACTAAGCTGAATGTTTAACACAGCCTCCATGACCTCCAGCCTGGCCATCGCCCTCCTCTGCAAAGCCCCTGGATTCTCATTTCCCTTCCCTCTTGCATTTGTGATCTCTCCCATTGACCTCGATTTCTCTGGTTAAATTTCTACCAGGCCAATCAGCAGACAGAATGAGGAGTTCTGAATGATGATGTTGATTTTCTGCGTTATTTTAAAATTGTAGAGCCTACAGAGGAACAGCAGCAGAGGAAGTGAACAAAGTCATTCGGTTTGTGTTGGCCACACTCTGGTATTGAGCAGTTAAAATTTGACCAAGACAAATGTTTAAGACATTTTATTGATGGAAAAGATATCGCTTGGTTCAGTTTGACACTTCTATCCTTGCCATACCTGTCAAGTCTCCTGTTTCATCTGGTAAACTACCATATTTTACCCATCTGTCTTGGTGTGCTCCCCACGTTAGTATTTCCCCACGCTCATACCTCTTACTGTAGTTTTCCTAACACCTACTTCTGGTGAGGAATGGTTGTTCAAAGCGCACGCAATTTCCAGTAAGCTTCACAGTGGTAGCTTCCTTTCATGGTCAAGATTCACATTTCATACATCAGGGACAAATGTTAGTGATTGGGTAAAATCAGATCCAATCGTTTACTTTAACAGAGCCTCCAGCAAGTGATCATTTCTCATTTCTGGATGAAGCAAAGCTAGAACAAAGACTTGTTTTTTACCAGGCTACATGTCTTCTATTGGTGTGTTTGTGTTGTGTACAAATCACACAGCGATACGTTTTGGACTCTGGGACCACCCGACGACCCCATCCATTTGAGCTTTTACTCAATTGTAACAGAAAACCACCCGAACTGTGAGCAGGATTGAGCCGAGTTAAGCTGTGTGGCTATTTGGTAGTGGAAAAGGCCTGATGGTGTCTCTTCTGTGTTATGCAGATGACATCGAATTATTCCTTCCAGTCTGACCCGATGAGGCCAACACAACTCATCTTATTTTTCTCATTTACATGCATAGAAACTGTGTCTGATCCAGCAAAAGAGAATCTATCTTATTCATGTACTGACGACATACAACTAGAGAACAAAATGGAATTCTCATTTTAGGACTTAAAGATCCATTTTCTATCATCAGTCAGATGGGAGGGGCTGGTGCTTCTGTGCAGCAGTCGGTGGGCAGGAGGTGAGGTACGCTCCACACAGTTCAAAACAGGACATACAACCACATACACACACAACTTGGGGCAGTCAAAGTAGCCAAAAACCTGCATGCTTTTTGGACTGTGAAAACTAACCAGAGTAGCCAGACAGAATCTATGCATGCACAGGGAGAACATGCAAACTCCACACAGGAAGGTCCTGGCCTGGATTCAAACCCAGGATCTTCTCATTGAGAGGCAGCAGTACTAACAACTGCTCCATCACACAGCCCAGTCTGCCAAGTTTCATCTCCAAGTAGTGAAATTGGCAGTGAAGGAAATGGAAATTAAATTTGAACTAAAATATTAAAAAATATATAACTCACTGAATATTTTGGGTTTTGCTGCCTTTTAGAAAACCTCAGAATTTCAACATAATTTAAGATTGAGTAAATGGAGCCAAGGACAGATGCTGTAAGTTAAGAGCTAATATCATCTTACTTTCAGTGCTTTATTGCATTTATAATGATGTAAAGTTATACCTTCTATCCATAACTCTGAAATTAAAGTGAATAATTCTGTCTTGAATTGTTTCAGTAAGCGATGTTCTGCTGCTAACGCAGGATGAACTAAGACTCAGTTCTCTCTGAATGTCTGCTCAAGTTTCCTTTTTGCCTCTTTGGCCTCACTGGTTCCCCTAAACCCCAGTGTGAAGCCTAATGACACATTGTTGTTTTCTTGTTGAATACATAATGACTCTAAGAGGATGAGACACCAGCCGAGAGTTGGACTTTTCTACCTACATAATTATGACACTTAAGGAAAAGTGGTGCAGAGAAACAACATGAGGGAACCAGAGAGTCCTTGGTCCAACGGCTGTGGACTGAAATATTTTGGAAGCTAAAATACTGAGCAGCAGGTTGATTTTGCTTCTGGTGAATGATGGACAGTAGGACTAAAGAGAACTGCATCATTCAAACCTCAGCATCATCTTTGTGTAAAGAAATAGCTCAGATTACAGGAGGGTTTTGATGGAAGAGCAGCTTTTCGATTAATTGACTCTCCAAACTTCTTGGTCCCTGTAATGTCTGCAGCCCACACAGCTTACCTCTTTTAACTTCACCCATCAAGCTCCTTTTACATAAGAATATTACCCTCCACATCCAGTGTTTCCTCACCCACATCTTGCATGTTTCAGAGGATGCTCTGGCCATGCGGTAAATTGTTCCTCTTTTATCTGGAGGACTGCTTTCATTCTGTGCTCTGCACATTCCCCACAGACCAACAGTCAGGGTGGCACTCCCCACAAAATCGAAGTGCCCCTCTTCTTTAAACTGTAAGCTTTAGGGATTGCCAGCAACACTTTTCTTTGATTCCCTGTTCTTCCTTCCCCCTCTCTCCTCCTCCTACTCATTGCTGTTTTCATCTCACGGGATGGAGGGGTCCTGGCACCATTTTGAAGGTTTCCGCCATGTGTTTGGCCTGTTTGATAGAGCTTTGAAGAAGGGAGTTTAGTCACATCCATCGGCCCACTCGCTTGTGTTTCTCTTCGTCTCTCTTGCATGATGGACTGTGCCTTGGGGTGTGATCAGACCTACAGATTACTTTCTCTGCAATTTTGTGTGCAGACAGATAAACACATCCCAGCCAACTGTGTACAGCATGTACTGAACTAATGTGCCTGCCATCTTACAGACTGCTTCATATCACAGCAAGATGTGATAATATTTAAAAATAAATGTTAAAATTATTTAATTTATAGACAAAAAAAATTACTCTACTAGTTTGGATCTAAGCAAAAAAGGAATTGCAATAACTGACCGACACGTACTATACTGTAATGTGAAGGAAAGCATCATTTCTTGTTATTTGAGGGATTAAAGCTGAACCTTTTCAAGTCATATTCTTTTCATCTGAAAAAAAAATCAAAGAATTGGATACATTTGAAAAAGCCACTCTAACAGACATTAAGCAGAAATTCTTTCTCTCTACTTTAAAATGGGCTCATTCTTTACTTTACATCCACCTTCTTCCTCTGTCATTCACATGTTGCCTGCTCTGCTCTACACCTCTTTCATTTTCCAGTATCTTTCTTTGCATGCTGGCTCACTTTTAAGTCAGAGCACCTTCATCTGCCTCTCTGTGTTGTTGCTTTTACTGATGCTGGGCTCCTGTTCACTCCAGTAGCTGTCCTTGAACACACAGAGAGGTAAAGTTGGCTAAAGGTTCTAGGGAATGTTGGGGACAGCTGAAAAGACGGGCCAGAGTAGCAGACAACCAGCAGTGTTACTGGGAACTCTGCTTTTAGGTCTGTCTGACCTTTATCTGGAAATTTTACCCAGTTTACTTTCAGGTTGTTAAAAACTAAATCTTAGACATATGCAAAATAACAAAAATCAATTCAGTTCAATTCAGTTTATCCATATAGAGCTAAGTCATTGCAAACCTTTAGAAGGCAGACAGACTATTCATCTTCTGAGTAGATGTGATTCAAGTCTGTCAAAATTCATCCAGTCTAATCCAGATTAGTTTTACCTAGATTAAAATCTAACTAAATCTGACTGTGATGAAATAGATTCTGAAGATATTCAAATGGTCAAAAGTGAAAAGTTGTTCATGTAAGGTTCATCACATCCATCACAAAATAACAACAATGTACCCATACTCATACCATGTAGAGAGACCAGTTAACCTGACATGGACGTTGGTTCCAGTAAGAACATTTGCGTTTATGAGGAGAACATTTCAAGTCCATGTAGAAAGGGCGAGAACCTGGAATCATGTTGCTGCAAGGCAACAGTAACTTTTTGATAAATGTATCTGTCAGTGTGATCTTAATGTACACATACAATACCTTCAAAATTTCTGTAAAACTCAATTTCAGCATTAATAAACTTGCTACTTAATATTTTAACTAAGAATTGACAGTGAACAACTACATTCTGGTGACACAAACAGGCAAATATGACATATCCTGTCACAGGCGACACGACTAGAAGCAACAGCGAAAATAAATCCGTTTACTAAATCTTGTTTAAGTTTATCTAATTGAATATATTTAACTTGTAGATATTCTGCAGACAGAGCCAGCTAAGAAAGGTCATGACGCGCTCCCTCGCTGGCCTAATGAGATTCCATTTCCTGGCATCAGGGAGCAGTAGCTGGCCTGACTGAGAGGGTTGAACAGGTTTCAAATGCTGACGCCTGCTCTGGACTCTGGGAGGAAGCATCAGCTGACTGAACTAGAAAACAGAGAAAGCTAAGTACATTCATCTCCCCCCTGCAGGCGCTGCTCCATCAACATGTAGCCATTTGGCTTCGGCACAGGACCATGGCAGCTCTACAGATGCCCGTCTCAGATGCTCCTGGACTCGAGTGGTGTAGTAATCACGATGATGATATTCCAATGCATGCGGAGGGAGCTCAGCGTGAGTAACTGTTAGTGCTGCTCCATAATGTCATAGGCAGATGGTAAAGTCAGACAAAGAGCACTCCCCCAAACAATCACATGTACAATAAAAAGACCAGTCCGTTCTGTAACTCGGCCAGAAACTCATCAATGACCTGCATGAGAGAAGAAGCGTTCAGGGGCTCTGCATCAGCTGCAGTTCAGCTTCCATGTTAATGGGTACAATTGGGATCAATGTGATTTGAGGAATCTCACAGCTTCGGTACACTCACATCATTATAAGAGCAGGCCAACCACCTTCACAGGAGAGGAAGGAGGAGACATTTAATAACAGCAAGAGACCAGCCAAGACAGAGAACTACGCATCAGAAGGAGGCGGGGGTCTAAATTCAGCTTTCAAGTGTAAAGGAGCAATGGCTGCCTAATGAATCACTTATTTGATTAATTCAACTCATAATAACTTTCATAATGACTTACATATAAATGTTTTTGGGTGATAGTTTAGGTATTAATACTGCCGAGATCTGAAAAGGAGAAAACTTTAATGAACAGTAATGAGCAACAAAGATTGCCCCTTCTCCACTGTCCAGTTGCTCTCTAGCTGGTTAATGTTTGGTCCAGTTCTAGCTAAGTTGGGTGTGTCTCCATTCCCAGTATGTTCCTTACAGGAAGTTGAGAATGCTGGTGGGGGAGGTAAGGTGCTGGGCGGTGTAACAGTTGTACCTGTGTGGTGTCTCTTTAAGACAGCCTTAGTTAATGTTATTGATGTCATAAGTGTGTGCCACCGTCCTCTGTAGAGAGTCCTGAAGAAACGTGCCAGCAGATGGACTCATGGATTGAAATGCTAACCCCCTGACTGACAGGAAGGTTGCTGGTTGTATGATCAGACTGCAGCTGTTCAGCTGGGCTCTGTAAGATTGGTTCAGAATGTGTTTATGTGGAATCCAAGTACCAGAGTGGTCATGAGTTTCTGACTGTCCTGTTGAATGTTTCTGCTCCCTCTTATCAAGCACTGACCACAACCCACGTTATAGCCGCCAGCTTCTCCCAAATCTCTTGGTTTAATTGGTCATGGCAGGTTGTTCCATCCAGTTGAAGCTGTATTTGCTCTTCTGCCACAAGTCATAGAAAAGGTTGAACCTAAAGGTTTGACCACAGAATGACTGATTTGCAGCTCTCCATCACATCAACTGCTACAGTCTCATTGCGGGTTTAAAATGGTGGTTGAGATGTTGAGGTTGGTGTAAATCCACAGGCCAGTCAATGAATGCAGGCTGCTGCCAATGAAACTGATTGCACTGAGTTAGGTCCAGCTTGTACTACCCCTGAGGTGGTTATGAAAAACACGGAGAGAACGCATAAGATCTGTAAGGAAGATGAATCTAGCCCTAATGGGAAAGACCTGGTCAAAGGAACATCTGTGGAGAAGGGGTTTTAGTAAATCTACCCATCACCCAGTCAAGCACAGAACTCTACTGTTACTTTTTAAAATGCTAATTGAGCAATTAAGTTTCTTCGCTGGAAATTCTTCATTTGAAAGTTTTTTAAATTCTTTGTTATCTCAATAAATGAGTGAAGATTTGAGACCATTTGATTTGAGACCATCTTGAACTGTCTGAAGCAAAAAGTTAGAACTTGTAGATCAGTGGTCCTCAAAGTCGGTCCTGGAGGGCCGGCATCCTGCATGTTTTAGTTCTCTCCCTCATTTGACGCACCTGGATCAAATCATGGCTTGTTAGAAAACCTACGAAGAACATTGACCTGCTGAAAAGGTTGTTACTACCACCAGGGAGAGAACTGAAACATGTAGGATGCCGGCCCTCCAGGACCGACTTTGGGGACCCCTGTTGTAGATGAAACACAAAAGATAAATTGTTCTGTAGTTGCAATTAGTCTTCTGCAGCTGAGTGTGGAGAAACTGACTGATGATAAATTCTCTTAGGAACGTCCCTACTTTTCTTCAGACATTTCAGTTTATATTCACATGAGAATTTCTTTATGTTTTACTCTGTAGACTCCAGAAAAGACCAACTCAATTTAAACAAGACAGTTATGGCTTCATAAGCTTCTTCTCAGTTTGCTCACTATTTCTCTGACCCTCCATGAAAGGACTCCACACACCCTGTATGGGTTCTCAAAAGAACTCACATAGGGTGGGTGCATAAACCATGTTGCCAACAGCATATCTCATATGTTTTGTTTCAGGTTTCCACCTTTTCCTTCAAATGCAAAAATGATTATGAAGTCAAAACACCTTGGTTTGATCAGACTGAAGTGCCCACATAGGGACAAGTTATGTTTTGCTTTGTTTTGTATTTTTCATGATGTCACACAAGGAAGCAGTTTGAGGTGATATCCTAAAATACATCCACGGGTTTGCCTCAATTAATTGAAATGTTTCACAGTTTGTTTATTAGTTGATGTAAACTCATCATTTATTGAACCATTGTAAATTGCATAGCAATGAATCTCCTGACATTCAGCACATCTGTGAGTTTTGGTCATTCTAACTGACCTAAAGCAGGAAAAGTCTGACTAGACTGACTTTAGGTCAGTTCTTTTCTCACTGTCAGGCAGTGAGAAAAAAATTGTAGTGTTTTATATTACAATATATGAATATTTGGGTCAACTGTATTTCACACAGACAAAACCCTGCAAATACCATCCATGCCCTGGCTACTTTCCTCACATAATAAGGTGGTTTATATCCTGTCAGAAGGTTCCCTGAGAAAAACAGATATTTACACGGTGAATTCTTTGTGGGAGAGGACAAGGCAGCTTAACGCGTTTCATGTCTACCCTGAGTGTTCTCTGTAGAGGTGTTATTCTCATGAAGTATGTTCCTAAATTACTGTGTGTGCAAGCTCTTATGATTTGTTTTTTTCTTTTTCTCTTGAAAACCCACAGTTCTTTGAAAAGTGTTGCACGGGGCTTTCAAGTCATCAATGAAAGATGTGGGCATGTTCAGCCGTGAGTCAGACAGACACTAGAGACGTTTTTCTGGTGTAAAGTCTCAGATCAGAGCAGAGGACCTCTAATTATAAAGCAGCTCTGGGACATGTTGGTGTCAGTCAGGGTGTACACACATTAAAGCTGCGAGGCAGGGGCTGTTTGCTTGGACATCATAACACTTAATCACTGCCAGAGTTTGACTTGCTTGAGATTTTTTAATGAGGTAGATAAAAACTGTGCAGACTTTGCCCAGGCAAATGAGAGTGAGTAAATAAGTGGTCCTACAAAGCATTTGATGGGATAAAATGAGGCAGGGGCGTGACAGAGGCAAGCTGCCACTGCTTCTTCAAGACTTTTAAACATTCTCATCATAACGTTCATGTAATTCTAGTTTACATGTCCAAAAATGCGCAAAAGCACTCCATAAGTTTGTTTGAACTTTTCTGCTCAAAAATACAGTTTTGAAGGAGCATCGTTTGAGGTGTTTGCTGGAGCTCCACTGAACGCTGAAAGCAGAGATCTTGGGATCAAAGTCAACCTAAAAGTTTGACCTAAAGGGAGAGTCTGTTCTGTAGGGGTGAAATATCTAATGAGCCACTGCTAAGATTCATGATACTAATAAAACATTGGAGATACTCAGATTCTGTAAGAGACTGCTGTGACAAAATGGTTCAGTTTTTGTTTATTTTGTCCGTTAAATACATTTATGATTTATTCCATCTTTCTATTTAATGTTTAATGTAAACATTGCTGCCAGAACTTCACTTCACTCACTATCCCAGGTTTGTTTTAGGTAGCATAATGTTGCTGTCACCTTTTCTTGACCCTCTGAAGACATTACTTCACCACTGGCCTCAGGCTCATAGGCCCAACGGTGTTTGATAAATACAGCAGTGCTCTTTCAAGCGACAGTTTAGTAAATCAGCAATGAATAGTATTTAGTCCAGGTGTAAAAAACAACAGGATG
The DNA here is from genome assembly GCF_051168715.1 of Poecilia mexicana. Lineage (NCBI taxonomy): Eukaryota > Metazoa > Chordata > Actinopteri > Cyprinodontiformes > Poeciliidae > Poecilia > Poecilia mexicana. The sequence continues at coordinate 1,862,050 of NW_028263379.1, read as the reverse complement.
GTCCTACAGTGGAGCATAATGAGACACATTTATAATGTTGATTTGTAGTTTTATAGTTCTCTTCTCTGCTTTTCTCCAACTTAGATCTGTTAGTTGACCAGAATTTGCTTTGGCTGACTCTTATTCTTTGCTGTGTCTTCTCATCCATCCATGCTAAATGGGTGGGGCTGGGTACAGGAAGGGAGGCAGGGAACAGCTTGTACATATATAAACAAATGTTTTTTATAATGGTAAAAAGTTGGTAAGTTTGTGGCATAATCAAAATCCAGATAGGAGTTCAGAATAGTCATTAGATTTTTTATTTTGTCAAAATATTACTGATTTATTCTATTTTGTTCAAATATCACCCCAGGGTCAGAGGTATAATTAATTTGAAGCTCATATAACATGTTGAAGTTTGCACTGGCCTTTTTGAATTTTCTGCCAGAAACTATGGACATTTGTCAACAATTTGATGCACACCTTCATAACAGCCTCTGAAGCGAGTTTGACTTAATGAACTCCAGAAACTGCCATTCCAGCTATGATGGCAGCTGCCATGATGAGCATGTCAGTAATAACGATGAATAATCATTTCAACTCAGAGCTGAAAAATGAAAGTCATATTTCTCCACTGCCTATCATGGAATAGATGGATGGAAGGACAAGTGGAAGGGCTGAGGTTCAGGACGCCTGCATCAGTGGAGCGATGCAGAGAGAGTAGCGATGAGGCTCCATGGTGAAGGAGACAGGACTGATTAGTGGCACTTTGCTGGAGAGAACATTGATAACTAAATATACAAGACACACACAAATTAACATTACTGAGAAAACACCAGCCGAACTGAAAGTATAAGAGATCATGCTCCATGCATGAGCTTCATTGTCATTTCGATTATTATAATTAATATGGTCTTGCTACCAGAATAACTACTCAGAAACAAAGTGGACCCTTGAAGAAAATATTTTTTTTTTGGAAATGTTGTAGCTACAGATTTTGGTGACACTTCACATGGTTTGTTTATGTTGATGTACATTAGATGCAAAAAGCAATATTAGCTTCAGCAGTTTTCTTTATTTTTTGTTATTCTGCACTGTGTCAAACCAACCAAACCCTTTGAGCCACCTGTCTCCCCTCTGGACCCCCTCTCATCTGTGGTGGTGCTGCACCAAGAATCATTGAAGGACACAACACAAAAACCACTGAAAAAGACTCTAAACCCAACTTTTTTCTGCACAAAATGTGACAAAATGGAATGGCATCTCCAATCCACTTGGGGTTTGCGTTCAACCCACAGCAGAGTTCACCTCAACCGATGGGGGCTGAGTGTGGGATATGGGACATGGCCTGCTACTGGCCCTGCCTCTGCACTAGTTTTGACTCTGTTGTGTGGGGTAACTTTGGGGGGCTGTTGTGGGGTTGTGGTGGGGAGGAGCAGCACTGGTGGGGGTGCCCCATTGATGTGGTGATGTTTGTGTGAAGCACTCATGTCATGTTGTGGTGGGTTCCAGTGGTTCACTAAGATGTCCCAGACTAGTTGTGGGGTGCGGGGACTTAGTTGGGCCTTATTGGAGGTCTTGCTCCATTGACCTCTCTGGGACTATCCAAAGAGGTCAATGCTGAGTCTCAGTCTCTGTGGATTACTGATGCCTGCCAGCATGTCTGGGGCACTTTGGGGATTATCCCTCTTGCTCCTTAAGCAGTTCTGCTGGTGGGGAGGCTGGGTGGCAGGCCAGACCTTTTCTTGTGGATATGGTAGTAGTGAGGGTTTCTTGAAAGGGAGGAAGGGTGTGGTTGTGTGGTGTTTAGTACCATGCGTGTCACCCTGTGCCTCCAAGGCCAGGGGCTCCTGTGGTTCACTGCCTGCCTCTGTGGGGCGCTTGGTGTCTGTCTTCCTGGGAACTGAAGCTACCTTCCCCTTACTACTGTCACCACTTCTAGGTGACGATCTAAAACACACAGCTATTCCACACACACGCTCTACAGTGGTACATTTAGACACTCAGTTTCTCCATATGGTATAACTAAGATACTGCATCAGAAACTACTGTAAATAATTAAGGTTTGCTGGTTATTTTTTGATAATTGATCTTTTGATGATGTGTCAGCGATGGCAGTCTCTACTCAACATATTGAGATGTGGCTATTTGATAAAATAAAGCCTTAAGAAGATATGTTGTGTTCATTAAGGAAAACTCAGTTTGTCCTCAGACAGAAGAACAGACATCTGGTCTCACAGTATCGGCTCCCAAATTATATGTGAAGAATCCATTGCTTTTTCATGTTTGCAACCAACAAGAAAAAACTGATCCATATTCAGGGCTTTTGTTGCTTCATGAGACATTTAAATTTGGCTTTTAACATTAGCATTTAACTGGGAATCCAGTTTGTTCATGGACCAGATGTCTGCCCAGCGGAGACATTTCTCACATTTTCTCTCCCTCAGTTTAATCATATAATATTGTGTTGCTGTTTATTTTATTGAATAGTATTATAGAATTAATATTATAGAACCTAACGTATGACAAGAATGTACAGTAATTTTACCCGTCAATTAAAATTGGCTCTTCGTTTTTCTCTTTTTCATAGATATCCCAGCTAAACACACACATAACAAATTATGCTAAGTTTTTATGCCCCGTACTTTTCAAAACCAAAATTCAAACTGTGAAATTTCTGTGTGGGTGTTGTGAGTTTTGAACAGATTTGCCATGAAAACATTCTGCTGCCGAGTACACAAACAACTCAACGCCTCATCATGCTCAGAAGACTCAGTCTCAGTGTTCAGTCCTTGCGTTTGCAGCACTTGGTCCCAGCTGCAGTCCTCCCAGACCGCACAAAGAGCTGCTTCTGAGGCTGACCCTTCCAGCCATCGTTTTTACATACAAGCCTGGCCCACTCTTTCACCCATGGAGCTCCTTTTGCCTTTCAACCTCTAAAAGCTCACAGTGACTGTGTTTTTGTTCAACCTTTAGTGACAGCCCATCTGTCAGAACAGTTTAAATGCCATCCCTTGCTCTCAACACTGCATCCATGCCCTTTTCCAAGTCAGCCATTGATAATACATTTAGAAAAAAAAACAAAAACAAAAAAACACCAAAGAAAAGGAAAATGAGATTTGTGTGAGCTCTGAGTTCCATATCCTGTTGAAGAGGAAACTGAGAACTGTTTCCTCTGGTGATGGATTTTCATCACAATTCAGTCACAGAAATAAAGAGAAATCTGTTACAGACCATGATCAATGCTGACGAGCAGCTGAGAACTCTGCCAATCAATTCTTGTGAGTGATTATTTTACCTCTCATTTTAACTGGCAGTTGAGCAGTAATATGGTATTAAGGTATAATGAGCTGTTCAAAAATAATGGCACAAGTATTGGTTTGAATTGTCATTGTAAGATGCTTATCTGTGCTTTTATGAGCAAATATAACCCAACTTTGATCTTCGTGTTTGAAGAGTGTGCTTGCTTTTCAATGATTCAACTACCTCAGAAACCTGTCTATGGAAGACTTTTAAAGATTCTAATTGACAGAACTTCTTATAAATTTCTTTATTAAAATGTAAACTGGTTAATTTTAACAATTGTAACGTGCTTAATTCTTTTTATGTGCACTGGGGGTCATGTTATTGCAGTTCTTCAAGATGCCACCCTGGGCAGTTGCCTATGCCATCCATAGCAGAAACTACACTGCGGTCATGCCACAAAGTTACACATAAGTCACACAAACTAGCCCTAAATACGTTCTAAATGTTCTGTTTTCTTAGTGCTAACAGCAGCTAAGCTAAACATGGTAAAAGGAAATGGTATTCAAAACAGAGGTAGTTTTTCTCTTCTATCTCTTCTTTTGGACTTCGGTAGAGTCTTTGGTTTCTTTTAAAAGCTAGTTTATATATATATATATTTTTTTATCTGCTTTTTTCTAATTTCTCCTGTTTTTATGCAATGTTGTTTGCTGTTTTGAAACTCTGTTATTTTATGTCTTGAAAGGTGCTATATAATTCAAGTTTTGCTTGCTTTTATTTGACTTTCTAAGCTCTCAGACATTTCACGATCCTTTATCGCAAATAAATGAATTAATTAATGTTGACCTAAAAGACAACTATCCACAATGAAAACCAGTAAGTTCAAGCATCACCTTGCATAATAAACCAGTTCGAAGCTGTGTGCTTCAAACTCTCAGTGAACAAATACTTGAACAGCTGAAACCTTCATGCAAGTTGGTATATTATTGCGAATCCTTTAAAGCTGATTTTATTTTCCTTTTAAAACAGAAGCAGTAACTATGCGCTTGAGTTCAAGTCTTCTGCATTACATTATTCACATGCATGTCCACTCAGCTAATAGCCTTCAAAAAGAACCAGTTAAGACTGTTTGCAGAAATGTAGTTTTGTGACTGTAAGAAACTCAAAGGCTCCCTTGATCTATGAATAATAAAGCCGCTCTGGAGTACTTCTTTGCTCTTGTGGGGCCATTCCCATGTTACTGCATTTATACATATCAAATGTGACCTACTTATCAGAAAATACTTAAATGGTCCTTCATAGACCCACATCCATCAGCGTGGTTTGAAACCCAAAGGAACACTCTGACACTGTTGGCTTTCACAGGGCAACGTGAAGAAACGGATGTGCTTAACAGATCACATCTGGATGCTACCAAATCAATCAGATCCATCATCCCAGAGACCATTTAGTTAAACAGGTACAAATCAATCAATCAGTTTATTTTCTTGATTTAATTACTTTTATCATTACTTCACAAACATAACCTTAACTTGATTACAGTGAAAATGGAGCAGAAAAAAGAAAAACACCTTTATAAACCTGCCTCTTTCTCAGAAATTGCAAAATCAAGTTTCAAGTTTAATTCATTCATCAGACTTACAATACAAGCTGCAAACAATATCTTGACTTGAATGTTCACTCAGAAGTGTTTTGAATTGATTTATCGAAGAACATTTTTTCAACTCCTCATCCAAGATGTTCCATAGTTTTCTCCATGCACTGAAAGGCATATTTACTTTAAAGTGATATGCACAGTTGTACTTTGAAATCATACTTCCTTCTGTTATTTCCATCACTTGATGTTAAGACAAAGAGCTTTTGTAAATGAATTGGCAATGCACTCTTTTATTTTTAGCTTTAAAACATAACTAAACATTTTTGCACTAACATTACATTACATTAATTGCAAAACAATCTTTATGATATAATCCATTTGCAGGGATTGTGCCTTATTTATACATCTACTCATACATCTGCTCTCTGTTTGCTTTTTGTCCTGCAGGTCTCCTGGTCTTCAGAGCCTGGCACTCATCCCAGCAGTCAGATGACTCTCTTGTCTGGATGAAAGAGACAAACAGCTATGCATGTCTGCACCCATAGCTACAGTCAATTTAGAGTCACCACTTCACCTTACATGGAATGTGAGTGGAAGTCAGAGCACCTGAAGAAGCCTAATGAATGCAAATGGAGAACATAGAAACTCTGTGACCCAGCAGCCTTCCAACTTTAAGCCATCTGAGCCAACAAAGTCTTCCTGTCACTCAGAAAGTTCATAATAATCAACCAAGCAACCTTTTTATCCTGCTAACCTCTCCTTGGATACATCAGCACAGCACACTTTAACTCGCTATCCTACAGCTAATGGTGTTGTTTTAAATGGTCTTAGTGGAGATCAATTCTGATCTAATGGATGCACCAAGTTTTTAATGAAACACTCAGAGCTATGTTTAGAACATTCATCAGATCTTCATGCATGCTTATGAGAATAGAGTGGAGCTGAACGTCTCTAACCTGACTGCTGTGCTGCAGCTCTGAATTAATCAGAGAGAGTTGATAGGATGCAGGGGAGGGGTCAGGAAGAACGAGCTCCTCCAAAGTGTTTCATAGGCTCCATAAGTTCACAGCTGTTGCATTTTAAACTGCAATGAATCACAGTGACTCTGAAGGAACTTATCTTACTCAATATCATCCTTTACTTGAGCTGCAATTAGTCTACCGTGGTGACACTAATATATGCAAATCTATGACTGTGACTTACTTTACAGAAACAGAGGAAACTTTGAAACTTAATATTAGCCTTTTAAATTAGGGCTGGGTCTAAAGACTTGCGCCACATTTCTGTTTAGCTCCTTCTACTAGAGACTGACCTCGACCCTGCTGGACCAACAGCCTCTGGTTAACATGGAGATTTTCTATCAGATGTTTGCATCTTATTATAATCCACTTGCTGATATCAAAGAATGCATATGTATATAATTTCTTTTCTAAATGAATTGATTGTTTCAGATATTCTTGAACTTGTCATTCTTTGTTATTAAAGTATGCATGTGTGCTTTCTGTCTGGTAATCTGATTACCAGCGCAAACTATCTACGTATGCTAAAAAATTTCAACATTTTGTGTCATTCATTTCAGAAAGTACAGTGAGCCTATCTACTGTGAGCCTCTCACCTGGGCCAAGAGGAAAGGAACTGGATTGTTGGTCCAGAGTTCTGCTATCAGATGAAAATAAATTTTTTAAATCAAGGCTCCAGGATCAGGAGGAAGAGTGGAGAGGAACAGGAAGTCCAATGTGAAGTTTCCAGTCAGTGATGGTTTGGGTCACCATGTCATCTGCTGGTTCTGGTCCACTGGGTTTTCTGAAGTCCACAGTCAATGCAGCTTCTAGCAGCAAATTCTAGACACTTCATGCTTCCTCTGCTGACCAACTGGATGGAGATGCAGCTTTGATTTTCCAAAGGACTTGATACCAGCCCACACTGCCAGAGGTTCCAAAAGATGCTTCAGTAACCATGGTGTTCCTGTTTCTGATTGGCCAGCAAACTCCTCTGACCTTTAACCCCATATATATGCTCTGGGAAGATGAGAGACACCAGACCCCACAAGGCAGATGACCTGAAGGTCGCTGTCAAAGCAACCTGGACTTCCATTACACCTACGCAGAACCACAGGCTGGTCGCCTCCATGAAACGGAGCATCGATGCAGTAATTCATGCATCACCTAATGTCTAAACTCTGAAATCAGAAAAAAGACTTAAACACCGAGTACTGGTTTTAAGATCAATATTATAAGAATACATAATGTGATCACTGGATTAGAGGAGAAAAAACTAGAACCAATGGTACTGCTTCTAGAGTTTAACAAGGAAGCCATGTGGTGTTCTGTGCTTTACAGGCAGGTTTTATTGACATTGTTGTCTGGTAGGACATGTCCAATCATTGCATTACCTCTATCCTTTTGGTGTTTGTTGCTTTGATGAGAAAGAGGGGACGTTCCCAGTCAGTAGGGGATTGAGACAAACACATTCCTGCCATGTTGAAGAAACCCTCAATTGAAACATGTGGTGGTTCATGTGAACATGATTTTATATGAAATGACCATGAAGCTTGCATTAGTTTTACCCAGTTTACTACCATCCTGACACTCTGCAGATGAAACCAGCTCTGTGGGTCTGGAAAACTATGAATCACATATCCAATAGATTCTAAAGGCAAAACACAGCTGTAGTAACGGCTACACAGGCGCTCCATTTGACAGGAGTGGGATTCAAAACGCTCTGAGCTCCTAAGTGGAGCCAGAACTCCACACTCAGTAGATGCTTGGTGAATGGTAGAAACAGTCCCAGACAGACCGGTGTGGTGCTGCTGGACCGGAGAGCGTTGGTATTTTTCAGCCAAAGGCTGGCTGAATCATTTATGGGCTGATGATCTCTTCATTGCTGCCTTGTTTTCAGTTGCCCTCCTCTGCCATCAGCCAGAGAGTATTCGTGACTACAATCCATTCAGCTGAAACTCCTCACAGCATCAAAGCACACAGCCCCTTTTCAAGTGTGTAAAGAGAGGCTTTCTTTGATGACTTTGACTGGGGCTTGAAATGCGATAAGGCAGCAACAGCAGAGGCAATGGAAGGTTAGACGGAACGCAAGAGGCCAAATACAAACTCACCATGCAGGAAACCTATGATTCAGCAAATCTCTGCTTACTTTGAGCTGCAGGGGGCACTGTTGTCCCATCTACTAACTTATCTTAAAAAAGACAGTTGAACGTAAACACACATACATGCACTAAAAGAGAAAGCCAGCAGTCTATTTTATGTGGCATAGGCTGCAAAAATGGTCCTTTCATTATGTCACAATTTTCAAAGAGAAAATGGTAGATCAAAGTCAGATTATTCTAACTTTTATATAAAAAAGTTTTTATCTACTTATGCTAAAAAAATAAAATAAAAAGGAAGTATAGGTGCAAAATTCCGAGCATCATCAACAACACAATCTAAGAGGAAATTGCCAACAGGTATTGATAACAAACATATGTGTGCAAATCCTAATTGGCATCATATTTTGGAAGAAAAAAACATGCTGTTGTTTGGTGGCTGATGAAAGTCAGGGATAACAACGAAAGGCTGTTGAGTTGAAAGATTGGGATGCCGGGAGAAGGCAGCTGACAATTTAGCAGGAGAGAGGAGCCGGAGCTAAATGTAAAAAATGAAACTTAATTGTTTTTCTCCGTCAGACGGACTGACAGCATCCGGCAGCAGGAAATTGCTGGTACTGAGACTGAAGGCATGCATTCACATGCCCAGACCCACAACATAAGCCCACACACTAATCTGATCCTAATGAAACATGGTGACTGGCTTCACAGATACATTTGTGAGATACTTTCCTTTCCTGGGTTTCTGGACCATATTCAAGTGACCCATACAAATATCAGCATGTGAATTATTATGGTGTTTTGTTCTGACATGACTTTTTTAGAAACAGATAAATTAGCCTGATAAACTACAGATTTGATCTCAGGATTGTTTGTTTGGTTCTGTATATTCATCCTGAATATAACAGACCTTCAGTCATTCTGCTCGGTTTGTGTGGAATAAGCATCAGATTGGCTGGAATGTGAAACAACTCATTTCACTGAATGATTCAAAAACAAAATGAAAAACATTTATTTTATATACTCATTTTTAGAAATTCACCTGGCAATTTCTTGTTATTTGGACTAACATTATTTTCATTTTATACTTCAGCTATGTAGCATAGTCTCATGCTCTGCAGTCAATCTTGGCAAAGTCTCTTGGAAAATAGGTTTTCAATGCCATTTAGCCAATGAGAGGTAACAGTAAGAGATGAAGTGTGTGACACACACCAACATGGTGGACTCTGTTTGTTTCTGCTTTAAATCTGCCAGTCAGCTGGCGGCACAGGCCGTCTGCCATGGCTACATCACATCCTGGAGCTGTGAGGCTGGCTTACCTCAACATTAGCCATCTGTTCCAGCTCTGTCCAGACCTTGCTTGTAGTAGCGTTGGGTTATCTTCAACCGCCCGTTCCTCTGAGTGCTTTAGTTATGTAATGCTGCAAGGAAGATGATGATTAAAAGGAAAACTGAAACAATATTTCCAAAAATATTCACTGGAGTGCCTTCACACACGTGAACTTCAGTGGCATCCCATTCTTTTATCCCAGCTGTGCTTCCTCTGGGACGGCTACATGGTTTAGGAATGTGTCTATGGGAATTCTGGTCCTCTCATGGAAGCAGATTTGTGAAATCAGATATTGATGTTGGAAAAGACGGTCAGGTTTCTGTATTGTTATTGTGAATAAAGTTCAACCCAGTCAATATGTTGTAGAACAGGGGTGGGGAATCCTGGTACTGGAGGGCCGGTGTCCTGCAGCTCTTAGATGTCTCCCTGGTCCAACACACTTGAATCCAACAGCTGAATCACCTCCTAACCGGTGCAGTCAGGTTTTCCTGAGTCCTGCTAACGACCTCATTATTTGACTCAGGTGTGTTGAAGTAGAGACACATCTAAAAGTTGCAGGAGACCGGCCCTCCAGGCCTGGAGCTGCCCAACCCTGTTGTAGAACCATTAACTTTTTAGGTTTTGGCACAAATTCTTAATAGGATTCTAGTTCAGACTTTGACTAGGCTGGGCTTCTGGTGACACACAGATATACTTTGATGTAAGAATATTTTCTTGTATCTCTGGTTCTGGCTTTGGCTTTGTTTAGGCCCAGAAACTTTAGTCTTTCCCTTCCAGGATTGCTGTATGTTTAGTTCCATCCATCTTCCTACCAGTTTCTATGTACCTACAGAAGAGAAACGCTGCCACGTTGTGTTTCACTGTGGGGATGGGGTGTTAAACTCCTACACAGCTCCTGCCTTTGAAGATAGTTTGTTGCACTGGATTTTATGCCACATATTTTGATTTGTTTAACTTCTGGTAGTTTAACTTCGTCAGAATCTGTACAGACACTAAACACTAATCCTTGATTTCAGGTAGAAGCAGGCTGATGACCGCCTTTCTGTTCATCAACAGATGAGGGGAAGGGTGCCAGTGTCTGTGTCTACATGTCAGGACTGAGTCCTCCACTTTCTTCAAACCATTTGCTGAAACACTGAGCTCTTCTCAGGATCAGCTGGTGCTTTTCTTCCTTTCTCTGTAGCATGTCAAAGCAAAAAGAATGTCTGAGTGCATTTATTCTTAGAAAAAAGCCAGAGGACTCTAACAATGAATAAATTGGTAAAGTTTAACTGTCAGCGGTATCAAGAGTGGTAACATCACCCATAAAAACTGTCTGCATAGAGCACTACACCAGATGGAAAAGCTCGGAACAGTGGGGATGTGCAGGACACAGATGTCATTGAAAATGGCGATAATAACTGTGAGCCTTAGCACATAGTGGAGTGTTGACATAAAAAAATCTTACCTTATCCAACTTAAGTCTGCTGCTCACAGAGTTTGCTCTGAGGTACACACAGAAAATAGGACTATTTCTTCTGATGCCTGCTATTTGCTGTCATCACATGAGATAGGATTTCATACATACAGTTTCAGAGTTGGGCTGGGCAGTACGGCAGATAACCCAAATGAATTTTTCATTTGAAATTGAAATTTGAAATTTAATATTCGGGATAAACGTAATCTTTTTTTCTTTACAAATCCACTAAAATTCCCTTGATGTCAGTAATTGCATATGACAATTACAGTGTAAATACTGTTGCATTCGGATTAAATCAGACAAAATTTCATGATGTAACATTAGTAAACCGGTGTTAGGATTATTGATTTGAAATTGATTTGTATTTGCTAAATGCCATATTATTAATTTCTGTTATCATTTTACTATCTTCAAGTTCCAAAATGTACGTAGATCTCTGCAGTATTTGTTAGAACTGCCTTTAGACTGATGTGGGTTGAGCACTTTGGTTTTTCTTCAACAAGCTTGTCACAATAGTTTTCTGGAATTTTGGCCCATTCCTCCTGACAGGACTGGAGGAATGAGGAAGATTTGTAGGGAAAATATTCTTCTTTCATCAATAAAATAATAAAACATCCCATATCCCTTATAGCTGAGGTAGAATTCTCAGGCTAGCACGGTTCCACCTTTTCCTCCACATGTAACAGTGGTCATTTTAGTCAAACACTTGGAAAACAAAAGACATAAGATTTTTATTTGCCATTATGTTTCTAGACCATAATAAAATAGCAGAGGTACTCTCAGTGATAAATACATAAAATAATAAAGTATATAAATGTCTGTTGCTAAAGTCTCAGTCGGTTCACAGAGTGAAGCAAATGGGTGCATGTGTGTGTGTGTGTGTGTGTGTAGGTGTGTGTGTGGGGGTGTGTGTGGGGGTGTGTGTGTGTGTGTTTGTTTGTAATACCTTGTGGGGACGATTTTCCTGACACATACTACATTGTGGGGACAACCGGAGCCTGGTCCCCACAAGGGGAAACCCTGTTTTTGGGTCAGGGGTCAGAGTTAGGACTAAGGTATGAATTGAGTTTTGGTTAGGGTTAGGAAAAGGGTATAGGTAAGGTTTAGTCTGTAGAAATGAATGGGAGTCAATGGGAAGTCCCCACAAAGATAGCAAAACAAACGTGTGTGTGTGTGTGTGTGTGCGTGTGTGGGGGTGTGTGTGCGTGTGTGTGTGTGTGTGTTCCTCAGCCCTTAGTAGATGTGATTGTTGTCTTTATTGTACTGTTTCCCAGACAACAGCACACTGGACTTGCTTCCAATATGGAGGTTCTTTGTTCCTCTGTGCATTTTTAAAACTGTAATCTAACTTTTTATGTTGCTTTTAGAGGACTGTCTTCTTCCTCTCTGAGTGGCCATTCAGCACATTTTTGCACAGGGCTCATTTTATTGTGGATAACTACATGCTCTCAGGAGCCTCGGTCAGCAATTCACAAGATCTTTTCTCTGGTTCTGAGGTGGATTCACATGTTTCACAGCTAATCACTTTTTTGGGGGGGAAACAAAAACTGTTTTCTTCCAGAGGAATTTGATGCCTGCATAATCTGATAGTGTTGCTCGAGGTTTCCATGAAATCCCAAACTGAAGCACTGTGTCTGCAGTGCAGACAGTTGTCAGAGAAACCAGAATATTAACAATGGTGGACAGCATTGCTACTTAACTTTGAATTACCTTGTTGCTGAAAATGTGCTATATAAATAAAATTAGCTTACCTGTTCAGTTTAACAAACTCTGATCTGGAATACATGGGTTTCACGAGCACCTGAGTCATCAGAGGCAGGTTTCTCTTTTCTGAATGAGGTGGAAGCTGAAGGTCAAAGACCATTCATTTTCAATGACATGGAGTGGCCTGGCATGACAACTACTGTCTTGGTGGTCATGTTTAAGCGTGGAACTCCCCCCCCCCATCAACATTCTAAAATACTAGGAGTTTCCAGACCACAATGCAAATGTAGCCTTTGTGTAAGAACAGTGTCAGAAAAAAAGGCGGGTTCAACACATCATTCATGAGCTTCTTGTTCTGATTTCTTTCTCTGGCCCAATGCACTGACTGGCTGTGTTTTACATCAAACTGGGGCATTCCATTATAATGCAATTTTATCCCTCTATGGCATGACTTTTTTTTTTGGGGGGGGGGGGGGATATTTTCCTGCATTCTTTGGGAGCTTGTTGGTCCCTAATTACGGGTGCAGGTTCTTTTTTTAAGAGTTTGTAGTTCTGATTCTTTGTTAGAATTTGAGCCAAGCATTTCCACCAAATGTTATCCAAAGGATAACATTTCCACCAGCTCCCATATCTGGTAGATTTGGTGGTTGCAAGGCTCGCCCTGTATAGGTTGTAAGGAACACCATCTGCACCAGCCATATGAAGTACCCTGCAGACCCATATTTTTGGTCTTTCTCTGCCTTGGAATGGGGCCATTTGTTCATTGATGACCAACTTATCACCCTTTGGGACTGAAGTCAGTTTTGAGGATAAACAATGAAATAATGGTTGTACAGTGTTTTCATTGGGAATGACCCCAGCTTATGAACCATGCACATTTTGTCCATGAAATGATCTTGCATCCATCTCCTGTAGCTGTTAGTCAATAATAAAGTAAAAAAAATTGACTGTGATAATTATTTTGTAATCAATTGCATATCATCACATTAGTACGGAGCCCCCCAGGGGACATGGGGAATTTTTTTTCTTTTGCGTTCCCTCGCAATAATCTACTGATCAGTTCATGCGGCATAATTGATACTATAAGCCTTTTTTACGGAGGAAGCCGTACTTTCTGCTTTAATACAAGCTTATAAGGTTTTTCCACGGACTATTGAGTTATTATCGCGGGGTAATAAGTCATCTGATTGTGTCTCTATTGTGTTCGTGTCTGAATGGTTTAAAGTGCAGCTTTCTGTGCCGTTCCATCTGAGCCTTAACAGACATAAACATGCAGTAAATAAATCGATTTTTCAATCAGTTTTTTGCACCAAAGCGTTAATAATAATAAACACGTTTTATTATTATAAAACACAGCAAACTAATGGTGGTAGACGGCCACACTGGATTAACTCAGGGAATCTCATCTGTCCGTGTATCAATCAACTCCTAACCTCTTCTTTGTTCTGTCACAATTATCGATTTTTTAAATTTTTATTATCATGCTCCAAACTTTGCGAGGACTGACCACCCAGCTCACCCGCTGCCTCATACACACAGACCCAGCAGCGTCACCTTCCCATTCATATTTGATGACGTCACTCCCACATCGACACGCCCACCAACAGGTGACAAAGCCGCTGCTTTGTCACCTAGTTAAATGTCATTTAACAAGGATTCTCACACCCCTAGATATAGATTCGTTGACCTGGGACATTTTCCGGGGGGGGGGGGGGCTTTGCATAGACGGTGTAAAAGAGAAATAAAAAGATGTTAATAACTAGATGAAAAGGAAAGATAAAAACAATAAAAACATTGAAGACATTAAAACCCACACTCTAACCCTAATTTAGCCATAAGCAGCTCTAAACAGGTGGGTTTTAAGTTGAGATTTAAAGGCACCCAGTGTTTCAGCTGTTTTACAGTTTTCTGAAAGTTTGTTCCAAATCTGTGGTGCATAGAAACTGAATGCTGCTTCTCCTCGTTTGGTTCTGGTTCTGGGGTTGCAGAGCAGAACCAGAAGATCTGAGGGGTCTAGACGGTTGGTACAGCAACAACAGATCTTTAATGTATTGTGGTGCTAAACCGTTCAGTGATTTATAAACTAACAACAGTATTTTAAAGTCTATTCTTTGAGCTACAGGGAGCCAGTGTAGGGACTTTAAAACTGGTGTTATGTGCTCTAACTTCCTGGTTTTAGTGAGAATGCGAGCATACTCACAGATATGAAAATATTTTTAGTTAGAGTGACCCAAATTTAAACATGAAGAAAAGTGATGTATAACTTACAAGTAGGAGGCAAGGTGTAGCATGCACCTCTGCTTCATAAAAAGGACTGTTCCTCTTCTAAGTAAAAGGTCACATGAACCTCAATGCCTCTTTTATTTGGACAAAAATATGTCTTGAGGTATTTTAAATCATCAACCCCCAAAAATAAAATAAAAGAGCAATGTGAGGTACAGATATATGGTTTGTTGCCTGAGGGCAACGTCATGCCATAGAGGGTTATAAAGTTTGAGTCTTATGGTCAGTAAAGCCCCAGCTATTATCACCTTGGAGGACATGTGGTCCAGTTCAAGTTAAAGAACTAATAAAGGAAGAATTGGTCAATGTTTGTCAGGAACTGACACAGACACTGACATCTAGCAGAGGACTTTGGAGAAGCTGTGTATCATATGTATTGTCTCGTCACATTAATCCACTGTATTTATGATACCAAGCTTATGTCAAAGTCAACCAAAGCTTGGCATCAGAAGTGGTAATAATGCTACCTTTACTTTAGCTCTGTTGAAAATCAGCAAGCTAACCCAATAATATTAATGATCTGGAATGCCACCAGAACATGGTGTCTGAGTCTGACTATAAATTAGTTGATTGATTTGTTGTAACAAACAGTTGCCGGTCTGTATGTTTTGTCAATATACCTAATTTGCAGTGACTGTTGAATTATTTTAAGTGCAGCTGTATGACTGGACATACTTTTTCTAAGAGTCTAGTGTATTTTCATTGACTTAATCAAAAGTAAATTTGATGCTAATTTGTGATTAATTAGATTCAATCCCCAAAAGCCATGTATTAAAATGGCTATTCCTTCGATAGCTCTAATTAATGACATTACAGTAATTCCTAGTCTGCTGTCTGCACAGACAAAAACATTCATTAATTCAGCAGACTGAGTGGCACCAATTTGACAAAATTGGAACAAATCCAAGCTAAAAACTGGGCTTAATTAGAGCGGTAGTGGCTGTGTGTAGCTGTCATGAAAACATCACTCTAACGAGCTTTCGGAGTGGCTCTCACTGACAGCTGTAATGTCTCTGTTTTAACACGTTTCCATCAAATTGGCACACGTTTTTTTCCATCCTTCCATTTTCACAATGGTGTTCAATTGAGGAGAAAGGTATTCTTGGATTTACTTGGAAACAAGGAAAAGATTTGAAAAAGACTGAATTTGTTGTAGAGTCCTCAGATATCACTAATCAGGCCAGGCTGCAGCCACAAAATGATCCCAGAGATACCAGCGCCAGAAACACGATTTCAGCCATCTGATGTGAACCCCCACATCAGTACACATCAGGTAGCAAACTACCTCGTACTTGATGGGTCATAAATCCAATTTTTGATTTAATAAATGAAAAATGAAAAAAACAAGTCTATTTTCGTTTTTTCATTTTTCATTTCAAACAAAAAAAAAACGAACTGCCTGAAAATACATCGACCCTGATGTGTACCAGATAGTTTTACACAATACGTCCCTTTGTGGCCTTAACTGGATCCATTCACAAATGACTGAACTTCTTGTAAAAATCCTGTTTTTACAATATTTTTAAAAAATATCCCTGATTTGTACATGACCATATTGCCAATATAAATGTTTCAGGTTCTTATTGAAGTCCAGGTGAAATACTCATTCTAGCAACAGAACAAAACCAGAAACCGAAATGAAAGAAAAAAACTCCACCACCTAAGGATCCTAACAACGAAATGCTTTTGTAACTTCAGTCAATGTTTATAAGGATATTAGAATGAAGCTGTGTTCCTGTGATTAATGTCTTATTTTAATGATGATTGTGAAGCACTGGTAGCTTTTTATCTTGACAGGAGAAAGTTTTCTTTATGTTCTTACTTTCACTCCTGTAAGCATGGCAGTCCAGACCTCTTTTCTTTTCTCTCTGACATCAAAATGACAACAAGGGTAACACCTTTCTCTGTCACATCATCTTTCCTATAAGCCATTGCATATAGTTTACAGTCTTCCACTAGATCAGTGGTGTCCAAAGTTAGTCCTCGAGGGCCGGCATCCTGCATGTTTTAGTTCTCTCCCTGGTTTAATGCACTTGGATCAAATGATGGCTCATTAGAAGGCCTAAGAGGAACATTGACAAGCTAAAAAGGTTGTTACTACCACCAGGGAGAGAACTAAAACATGCAGGATGCCGGGCCCTCAAGGACCGACTTTGGACACCACTGCACTACAGTATCTACTTCTCTTTTTGTTTAAATTGCAGGTGAGGAAATTGAGGTTTCCCCTGCAGACCTGGGGCATCCACAGGTTCCTACTGAACATGGCTGCTAATAGAACTGCAGCTAAATAAATGTGCTGCAACAGCATGAGGTCCCCCAGGCTGCAAACCTGTGGGGTGGTGCATGGAAAAACAATGGGCAAAATAACTCTAATTTAATACATCTCTTCCAGTAGTTCTACATATTTCAGGCTCTGTGGCCATTATATTAAATAGAAGAAGCTGTCAGCAGAATGCAGCCTGAGGCACACTGGATCCTGGATTTCTAAATCACTGTTACAACCTCAGCAAGACATTTCTGTTTATCATTGTTCAGACACTACCTGTCAAAAAATAAATAAATATAAGTATATATATTTCATTTGACCTGCTTTAGCTTTGATCTCACCATACATTTGCTCCAGCATCATTTAACTAAACACCTGCCGTGCCACACTATTTAATTCCATAAGGAATCACATTGTCAAGTTATTGTAGGGATAACTGGAGAATTTGACCAGTGTGTAAATTCATCGATAAGATTCTCAATGAAAGGAAGATATTAACTCTGTGATTTCTGATAGGTATTTTTCTCGAACCTATATAAAAGACCACAGACAACGTATATGAATTTTATAGACAAAGCTTTTGCAAAAGGAGAAATCTCTGCCACGGCCTCTCCAGGCCGTTCACAGAGAATTCTGATCTCCTTCCACGCGAGCCCCTGTTTTATTGTCAAGCAGAACAACCAAAAGGGGCAGTCAGGAAGAACAACAAAGGTCGTAAAACTTCTAACCTAAACAAACCAGCCAGGTGTGATATCTGATCTACGGTCTGAGCTCAGTTCAAATCTCGGTCAAACTGTCAACAAAGAGGGAGGATAAACAAGAGACAAAATACGACTGCTCACAGGGAGTTAGGAGGTATTCTGGTTGATAAGAATTAAGGTCTGGGAAACACAGAGTTAACTGTTACACATGAAGATGAAACAGTCAGTCGTAACCTCCAGGTCAGTTTATACACACATAAGGAAGAGAACACTTAAAACTAAAAATCACAACAATACTGATTAACATTAGACTGAATATGTACTAAAGTAATAACAAAATGATAATACCAAAAAATATCTAACATTCCCCCCTTTTTATCATTTTACTATGTGTGTAAACTTTATGCAAAAGCCAAGCATAGAAAATAAAAGAAAAGAAAAGAACCAATAAATGCAAAAGTTTTTTTTTTTTTTTTTTTTTCTAATCTAAACACAGAAAATACACAATGAATAAATGGAATATAATGCAATAAATGAAAAATAAAAGAAACAGCAAAAATCAAATGCAGTTTTCTCATCACTACACCACTTGTTTTCACATTTTCGGTGTAGGAATCATTCAGCAAATTAATTCATCTGTTTATTGATTACAGAACTTCATCACTGTTCAGAAAACCATCAGAACTCGAAACAAGTCTTCTTCAGTTGTCTCATAAGATGCCTTTTCCAGCTGATAGTTGATAACAGTTGTGTTAATTGATTTAAACTTCATGCTTCGAAGGCATGGAAAAATGCAACTTGTGAACAGGCAAAAAAGAATCAAAACACCCAGATTAGGTGTTTCAAGCTTCACCAGTAAATTCCACCATGGTCTGGAAGTGAGCCAAGGAAGAAAATCAAAAGGAGATGATCCTTGTGTTCCACTTTCCATGTAATGTTTAAGTTCTTCCAGTTCCTGTTTCATCAGGCACAAAAGTTCAGCACGTTTGGGCCAATGATTTTAGAAACACCTCCCTGAGAGGCTGTGAGGAAGTCCAGTACAACACGGTTTTGCAGAACCATCTTTCTCAGTTCAGTCAGCTCTCTCAAGGTGCCGTTGGCTGTGTACTGTTGATGAGTCGCAGTAATTCATATCTGTTGATCTCAACGTGGCTTCGAATCTCACCTACTCCGACCCATGGAAAGATGCCTTGCATAACTTTTTCTCCTGAAGCAAGTTGTCACAGTCTGGGTTGTCCTTCCAGACTTTGCAGCCGGGGGTTGCCCTCTGACCCCTGCAGGCGATGCAGTTGATGTAATCCGGTGTCGTGTCGCAGTAGGTGTAAACTTTGTTACACAAGTTCCAAGGTGGCATCCCAAAAGAAACGTGTCCGTTGTTGTAAACACAGCTCCTCAGAGATCCTGGTTTAGCTCCTGCTAAAGAAATGGTCTCTGGTATTTTCCATGTGGCTTGTGGAAACGGTGGAAACGGAAGTACGTCATCCTCAAATGAACAGTTCATAGATCCAAAAAGTCCTTTTGTGGCATCTCCTGTCCGAAGTAGAACAGAAAAATCCTTTTTACACCATTTTCATTTTCTTCTTTTCACGGGGACGCCGAGTCGTGGTTGTGTGCTCAGGCCATAGAGACACATCTGTTTGTCATCAGTGATGCTCTCTGGGTGCAGACCTGAGTTGTGTGTGGCGATTCGCAGCTGTGCACACACATAGCAGTTCACCTTGTTCTCCTCGTGAGCAGTCCTGTTCATCAGCTGCCACTACAGGTTGGTTCTGTAGTCATGTGGGTAGAAAGTGAGGTCACTTCCTCCTCCAAACATCAGACATGCTGCAGTCACAGTGCAGTAGAAGATCCATCTGGCATATGGAGTCTCCATTGCTGCTCGGCGTACAGAGATGTTAGAACCCCCAAACTAAAGAGTGAGGATCTGTCGAGTTTCTTCACTGGCGTTGAGACGAACCACCCTAAAAAAAATGGAACCCCTGTGTAGCCAGCCTTCCCCGCCACTCCGGATTAGGGATCCAACACTCTCTGCAGCTTGCAGTGACTGAGATGTATCCAGCTGGGTCTTTCAGCAATCTTTACACCTGTTGGTGTGGTCATCAGCACCTGGAACGGTCCTTCCCACCGTGGACTCGTCCAGTTCTTTCGTTTGATGACCGTTATGTAGACCCAGTCACCTTACTCGATTGGAGTGGCCTCCTGCGCAGGAAGAGAATCAAAAGGCAGTAACTTTGCTCTGGACACTTCCTTCAGTTTAAGAGTCCTGATCATATAATCTGCTAATGTCTGTTCTTCATCAGCTTTTGTAAGTCTGGAGCAAACAGAGGCAATCTGTAAGCTCTCCCATGAATTATTTCAGAAGGTGTTAGACCATCAGCTGTCGGGGTGATTCTCATATAGAGCTTCACTAAATCTAAGCATTCTGTGGAATACCGTGTGTTGGGATGTAGTTTTGCAGATAGCCTTAGCTACCATCAAAGCATCCGCATGCTTTGCTGGAACTATTTCAACCCATTTAGAAAAAAAGCATCAATCATCATCTAACAGTATTTGTTAACTCAAAAGTTCATAACAAAAAAATTTTTTTATGTAAGAATTTAGTAGTTATATAGTATGTAGTTATAGTATTTCCTCATCATTTTCCCTTTTCCCCCCTTTTTACACATGGCATTGCCCATGTGTCACAATCACTTATGCTTCTAATAAAGTCTTTGGGAGGATTAGTAGTTAATGCAGGTGAACTCATAGGTTTATAGAAGATATTTTAGCAGACACGTCTTTTAATTGCAGGGTTGCATTTTGGTTTTTCTTTGTTAAACTCTAAATTAAATTTTTCAGTTGAATTCAACGAAATATTTCATAATATTTCAACACTGCAATATCAATTATTTTCAACACGTAGAGATGTTTAATTTAGTTCCAAACTAGTAA
Organism: Poecilia mexicana; assembly: GCF_051168715.1. Classification (NCBI taxonomy): domain Eukaryota; kingdom Metazoa; phylum Chordata; class Actinopteri; order Cyprinodontiformes; family Poeciliidae; genus Poecilia; species Poecilia mexicana. The sequence continues at coordinate 1,841,460 of NW_028263379.1, read as the reverse complement.
ATAAAACATTTGAAAATCATTATTAGCTTAGAATCTCTAATACATTTTTTTAATTGGTGTAATTTAATTGCATAGCTCTATCAGTTTTTCTTTTGTTTAACTTTTAATGATTATAATTTTTCTTGTTCATAGATTCCCAACCTATGGCCCGTGGGCCCTAAGAGGATCACTGGTCCTTCTGTTAAGGACTGAGTTAACGGGTACAAAATGAACGATTTTATCTAACATTGTACCTAAAAACCCTTAAAATGTTATTTTCTGGGTAGATCATTCCTACATGCAAACAGGATTAGTGAGCACATTCTTTATCACAGCGGTGTGTGTATAACTTATCTCGCATTTCTCCTTTCTGTCTCGCTTGGTGTTATAATCTGATTACGACACAATATATTAAACATTGTTCTCTGAGGAGAATTTTATTATTTAATTTTATTTTTCAGCTTCTCCTCCTTCAGGAAAGTCATAATTCCACTTTTAGTATACAAGGAAGTTGTTCCCATAATTTTATTTCAGTGAGACGTCTCTCAACTGGTTTTTCTTTGAAGGTGTAGGAACGCCAAAAACAAAACAAACAAACAAAACAAAACAAACACCAGTATTTCCTAAAAGTAATTTTATTTTCTGACTTGTGAGGCTTAAACCTAATTTTTAGTATCAGTAAATATTATTTTGCATGCACTGGTTTCATACCGAAATTCAATTTCTTTATTTATTTATTTTTACTTAACTTATAACAAGCTGAACTTATGTCCACCATTTCATCAATTTTGTCTGGTGGTGTGACTTCTTGGGGTATGGTAGAGTCTGATCATGCTGAGGATTTCTCCCGTTTGTGGTCCCCTCACTCCACCATCCCTCTTGTTGCCCCGTGCAGCATTCTTTGAAGGGCAGTTTCTTGACCAATGGCCAGTATTGCCACAAGTCCAACAGACATCGTTGTCCTTTGGTTTATGACTTAGGGGTCGCTGCCTAAGGTGACCTCTTCTGCCTCTGTTTCTCCCCTGGCCTCTTTCAAGGTCCAGGGTGCCAAAGCATATAAGTTTTGTGCACCTTCCTCTAATGAGGGGTACAGTCGTGCTGCTGGGACTGGGGCAGACGGAGCTGCTGCAGCGACGGGGGGAGGAGCAGCTGCAGGAGCTTGCACTCCCTGCACCGTTACAGCATTCCGTGTGCTTAGAATGATTTTATTATCTTTCGGTCTAACAAATAGGTTTTTTGCTTCTACAAATTTTTTGTCTTTAACCTTTTTAATTTGTTCTTTCCGATTTATGGCTGCTTTTAACCATAATTTAGCACACCTTAGTTCATCCTCCTTTTTAGCCTTTTTTATTCCCGTTTTTCTTTCTTCACTACTCTCCAAAATTCCAACAATTGTTTGTCATTGATCAATTTTTAGCTTCCCACCTATTTTATATTTCTTTTTCCGTTATTTAAAATCAATTTTAGCTTCAAAAATGTTTATTTATTTAAATTTAGTCCAGGTTCGTTGACTCCTAGGGAGTCCTATGAACTGGAGATCTTTTCAGTAGGCCAGCAATTAAAAATACCTTGTTGTGGTATTCTCCGCTTCAACTCTTTCGAGTGGGAGAATCTTGCCTTTGCATCCACAAGAGGTTTGCTGTTTAATCCCACTGTGTTATATGAGGTAAAATACTGAGCAGTATTTAAACCTCCAATCACTCTTTCACGCACACACACATATCAAAGCAGTAGACAAACAGCAATATCAGCACAATTCAAACATCCTATCTACATGAGGATTTACCCTTATGGGGTTTCCTCGAAAAGAGAAAGGTTCTAGCAACACCTCTCCTCTCCTGAGTACAGATTTTTAGTTAAAACGCTGTTTAACAAGGATTCTTAAACCTCAGAGTTTTAGTTAAAACGCTGTTTAACAAGGATACTCAAACCCCAGAGTTTTAGTTAAAACGCTGTTTAACAAGGATACTCAAACCCCAGAGTTTTAGTTAAAACGCTGTTTAACAAGGATACTCAAACCCCTAAAATAGCCATTTTAAAAATTCACCTACGTTTCTGTAGTTTTCGGGTTGTCCAGTCGGATCTCGTCACTCCGCCGTTGGCAGACAAAGTCGGACATGTGTCGCTGGCCCAGCGAAGAATTTTGCTTCCTGGGTCTTTCTTTCCAGGTCCAGTTGACTCTGGCCGTGCACGGATTCAGCGCGTCTTCCTCTGCCTGACAGCGGGGGGTTGAGAGATCCCGGGCTTTCGGCACCAATTGATAGGTATTTTTCTCGAACCTATATAAAAGACCACAGACAACGTATATGAATTTTATAGACAAAGCTTTTGCAAAAGGAGAACTCTCTGCCACGGCCTCTCCAGGCCGTTCACAGAGAATTCTGATCTCCTTCCACGCGAGCCCCTGTTTTATTGTCAAGCAGAACAACCAAAAGGGGCAGTCAGGAAGAACAACAAAGGTCGTAAAACTTCTAACCTAAACAAACCAGCCAGGTGTGATATCTGATCTACGGTCTGAGCTCAGTTCAAATCTCGGTCAAACTGTCAACAAAGAGGGAGGATAAACAAGAGACAAAATACGACTGCTCACAGGCAGTTAGGAGGTATTCTGGTTGATAAGAATTAAGGTCTGGGAAACACAGAGTTAACTGTTACACATGAAGATGAAACAGTCAGTCGTAACCTCCAGGTCAGTTTATACACACATAAGGAAGAGAACACTTTAAACTAAAAATCACAACAATACTGATTAACATTAGACTGAATATGTACTAAAGTAATAACAAAATGATAATACCAAAAAATATCTAACAATTTCTAGTCTCTCATGCTCCCTAAACCACTCAATCCAATTCAGTTACATACATTTCAAATTGATCCTAGTCATCCCCCAATGTTGTTGAGTTAAATTAAAGTTAAATCAAAGTTGTAATAAAATTGTCTATCTAAGGAAACCTCTAAGCCTGCATCAAAAAAGAAAAGTATTGGCCTCCCCAATGCCTCTCTCCTCCAAAGAGAATTCATATTCTTTCAAATATGGATAATTGCCCAGGTGAAAAAAAGTATACTTTAGTATATTTCAAACATACTTACATTTGTGAAAGTACATTTTAAGTATACTAAGTATTAAGTGTACAACCTATAAATGTATCTGAAGTATACTAAAAGTATGCTTGTACCAATTTCGAAATTAGAACTTTAAACACACATAAACATAATTGTACATAAATACACTTTTAATAAATATATTATATAAAAATATAAAAGTATACTTTAAGTGAACAAAATATATATTATCCCAAGTGTAAAAATACACTTGCTGAAGTATATTTAAAATATATTTAAAATATATTATGTGTATATATTTTATATATACACAGAATATATAAAGCATATATATATATATATATATATATATATATATATATATATATATATATATACACTGCTCAAAAAAATAAAGGGAACATTCAAATAACACATCCTAGATCTGAATGAATGAAATATTCTCATTGAATACTTTGTTCTGTACAAAGTTGAATGTGCTGATAACAAAATCAAACAAAAATCATCAATGGAAATCAAATTTATTAACCAATGGAGGCCTGGATTTGGCCTGGCCTGGACAGTGAAGAAACTAGATGCCATAGATCACAACTTCTCTTTCTGATGTCTCTGGAGACAATTTTAGCTTCCACTTCCTTAGCCACCCCATGTAGTTGTATGGGGCGGCTATTAAATAGTGTGGACAGAATAGTGAGTGGCAGTTTGTTTTGCTCATTTCTCTGTTTCCACTGCATGAAATGACTGTGGAACTTATTTTGTTGTAAACTAGAGCATTTTTGGTATTGTTTACCTGATTTAAATAATATAGTGCAATATTAAATTATTGAAATATATATGTATGCCATGAATCTATAGATATTTTAATTAACAATAGATAATATAATTTACACAGTGAATATTATTTATTTGTGTGTCTGATTTTTGATGTGAGCACAGTTATGAATAGGGATTTATTGAATGATACTGGCCAGGTCTTAAACTTGTGATGGTGAGCTACAGAAAAGCCCATAACGAAGAGCAACAAATCGTCTTCTCCTGTTTTTGGACTGTTTTGAATCTTTATATTCCTGTTCCATGGCATACCCAAAACTTCATTGGCATTAGCCTTTGTTCGACATGAACTATCAAACTTGGCCTTCACAGACTACACTTATTGGGGCTGTGTCAAACAATAAAAGCTGGGGTTCTGGAGACAATGTAAATTAATAATTTGCACAACAAAGAAAATAATATCAAACTTTATTGCTTATTTGTCAGTTGTTTGTTTTATGTTTCACCATCCATAATTATAAATTTGAGTGAACATTCAGGATTTGTTTATTAAATATTATTGGTATTTGTTGTACAAAATTCAATGTATGGTGCCTGTCAAATATAAATTCAGTCTCTGTGATTCTGTGTTCATTCTTAAACTCCCCTTTGACAGAATCATACCTGTATCTTCTGTCAAATAGCCTGTTCATATAAAGACTGATTAAGGTTACTATTAGCACTCTCATTACCTAAAGGCAACACACTTGCTACACTGTGCTGTAGGGGATAATTTTTTTTGAGTGGAATTGTACAGGAAGTCAACAGCCAGGCTATAGAATTCCAGGACAGAAGGAGCTTTTATGGTAATAAGCAAATTTTATCTGATAAATGCATATATAATAATGTGAAAGGTAATTGTTACAGGTCCCGGGTGTCAGAACTACTGTAACAGAGTTGACACAATCTGAAGAGGAAATAGACAAGGAGTCAGCAATGACGACTACTGTTGCTGTTAACATCCAGATTGTATTTTTATTCACTGACTTGTATTAGTAAACCATCTGAGTTCAAATACAAGGAAATGACTAAAAGAAAGGGCTAAACCTCTGTTTATAACTATGGTAACTCTAAGATCAAACAATGAATATTATTCTTTGCACTTTTAAAAAGTAAACTTTTAACCCACTTTGAACCTCTTCATGCATTACTTGAATTTGGCCCACAATACAACCCATATTTTGGGAAAAGGGTACTTAATTTGCTTTAGCAGCCAACAATAAAAAGAACAGATCAAAATAACACGTATTTAACATGGAGATGTTGGGACATAACGGTCCTCCATGGAGACGTTAAGATCCAACAGCCCTCAGAGCGAGCCAACGGCAAAACCCGCCTCAGAAAATCAGCCAAACGGTCCACAAAACCTAACTACACTACTTATTCTGGTTAACCGAGATGCTAAATATCCCACACGATAGCCTTGGTGCTTTTCCCCAACCACATACTGACCTGAAGAGGAAATAGACAAGGAGTCAGCAATGACGACTACTGTTGCTGTTAACATCCAGATTGTATTTGAGACAAACCGGAAGTCCAACCCAAAACCAACCTGGAAGCAACACCCCCCCAAACAAAGGTTCCGCGTCGCCATTACCGCTCCTGTCCCCTTCCCAGAAAAGCACTATAAATAAAGACAGATGAACATAGCGAACTGCAAATAATAAAAAAAACAACAAAATACTGTGGTGCCATTTGTAGGTGCACCACACGCTCCCCAACTTAAAAGGTGGCTCCCGACACATCAAAGTCAGTGATAACAATTCACAAAATATAAACAACTTGGTTATTATCACAGGAACCTCACCCAAAGAACCTTAACCTTCAGTGTACACATCTCAGTATACAAAATTATAAGGCATGGCAAAAGGCACTGTCGTTGCATAAGGTACAGTCTGATGAGGAGCATAAAAATGTCCTTGTACAGGTTGCATTACCCACAATGGTGAAGCTTGTAACCCACACAGTCCAACATGACCTATAACCCCTTGTGGTATGCAGGAAGGCTGGCCCATAGTGTTGTAGGTGAGTCTCTGAGGTGTTCTCCTTGCTCTTGTAGATCTCCTGAGAAATCCCTCCTGGGTTGGTACTTGCCCCTCCTCGTTTTCTAGTTCAACCCGTTCAGTGTCTCTTTCCAGTTCTTGTTCTCCTTGTGCAATGTCTGTTTCACAGTTTTGGACCAGTTCATTTTCAACTGGATGTGGATGCTCCGCTGGAACATTTTCATCTACAGTGTCCAGTTGAGAGTCCCTCCCTTGCTCCACAGGTGTGAAAACTTGGCTTGAGGCTGGATGAGTTTGAGTGGCTGGTTCTTGTAGTCTGGTTGTCACAGATACTCTGAGCCAATAACGGGTTCCTGAGTCACTCTCAGAATTTGATGAGTCGCTGTCTCTGTTACTTTGGCTTGGAATGACACGGTGACCTTTGACTCTGCTTCTGATGGGTGCTTTATCTTTTCTGTGATCAACAGTTACAGGTAAGTCGTTCACCAGGTGCAGGAGATTTCTGTGGAGAACCCTGGTTTTCTGGGCATTGTTCTCAGTATATACTTTGTAGATGGGGCTGTCATTAATCTGTTCTTTGACAATGTATATAGTCTGCTCCCAATATGACCTGAGCTTTCCAGGTCCGCCCTTTTCTCCAAGGTTGCGAACTAACACTCGGTCACCTGGCTCTAAGACAACTCCTCTCACATATCGGTCGTAGTGTTTCTTCCCGCGAGCACTCGATCGCTGGCTGTTGTTGGTAGCAATGCGATAAGCCTCTTTCATCCTCCTTGCCCACTTTTGCACATATCCATGTGGTGTTTCACTGTCCTCCTCTGTGTTGAGTCCAAACATGAGGTCCACAGGCAAGCAGGGGTGCCGTCCAAACATTAAGAAATGTGGTGAAAACCCTGTGGCCTCGTGTTTTGTGCAATTATATGCATGAACAACTTGAGGCAAAAAGTCTTTCCAGTTATCTTTTTCTGTCTCTTCAAGAGTTCTCAGCATTTGCAGCAGGGTGCGGTTAAATCGCTCGGCAGGATTTCCCTGTGGGTGGTATGGTGTGGTACGTGAGTGACTGACACCTGACAGCTGCTGTAGGCCCCTAAACAGTGAGTTTTCAAATTCACGGCCCTGGTCATGATGTAGCTTAGCAGGGTAACCGAAGCGAGGAATAAAATCGGCAGCGGTTTTGGCTGACTTGTTTCTGGTTGGCCACGCCTGAGCGAAACGCGTAAAGTGGTCAACTGCAACAAGTATGTATTCGTAACCACCTCTGCTCTTATCTAAATGCATAAAGTCAATGGATACTAGCTCCATGGGTGCACTGGAACTGATACTTCCCATGGGTGCCCTAACATGTGTGGTGGGTTTCTTTTGTTTTATACAGGGACATTGTCTTGTCACATAAGCCTCGATGTCCTTCTTCATAAAGGGCCAGTAGAAGCGATCTCGGGCTAGGTTGATAACTCTTTCAGCACCAAGGTGACCCATGTCCTTATGAAGGTGTTTTAGCACCAAGGACCTGTACTCTGCAGGCAGTACAAGCTGCTTTCTACCCCCAGCTTCCCTGTAAAGTAGCTCATTCTCCACTTTAAGTTTTCTCCACTCATGCATTAACCTCCTCACTAACCCATCTGCATTTTGTCTGTCTCTGTCAGTTAGTGTGGGTTTGGTCTCTTTTAACCGGAGAAGTTCTTTTATTGTTGTGTCCTGTCTTTGTGCTCTCACTAGCTCCTCGTGGCTAATGCTAGGTAAGGCTGGTGTGTCTGACCTAGTGTCTTGAGCCAGATTTAAAGCAGCTACATAAGCAACATCACTTTCCTTTGCTGCCTTGCTCCCTTCCCATGTTGCACAAACAATGTCTCGGCCAAGCTCCTCTGTACACTCCTCAACATAACTATCAATGTCCAGCGGAAGACGTGACAAAGTGTCAGCATCCACATTAACTTTACCAGGCCGGTACTTGATGTTAAACCTGAAATCTGCAAGCTCTCCTACCCACCTATGTCCTGTTGCATTCAACTTTGCAGTGCTCATCACATACGTCAGGGGGTTGTTGTCTGTGTACACAGTGAACTCTGGGGCATAAAATAAATAATCCCTGAATTTTTCACAAATGGCCCATTTAAGAGCTAAGAACTCTAACTTACCGGAATGTAAACAATAGTTTTTTTCAGCTGGGGTCAGAGTTCTTGAGCCATATGCTATGATTTTTAATTTCCCCCCCTGCCTCTGATATAACACCGCCCCAAGCCCCTTCTCGCAGGCGTCAGTATGTAAAACAAAAGGCAGTTCAAAGTTGGGGTAGGCGAGCACAGGTGGATCGGCCAGAGTGTCAATGAGCTGCCTCAGGATGTGATCATGTTCACCTGTCCAGCTGATAGGAGTCTTTGAAGGCAGCTGAGCACTTTGGCTTTTCCTGGACTTGGTCTGAGTGTTTTCAGGATTCCCTTTAACTTGTAGGAGGCTGTACAAAGGTTTGGCGATCCTGGAAAAATCTTGAATGTAGGCCCGATAATAGCTTAAGAACCCAAGCAGTTTTCTTAACTCACCCACATTTGTTGGCGTCTTCTGACTAAGAGACTTGACAGCTTCATAGTCCTTTGGATCGACTCGGACTCCATTTTCTGAAACCAGCCTACCCACATATCTGACCTCTGCTTTGAACAGTTCACATTTGGTTGGGCGAAGCTTGACCCCATGTTGTTGGAGAGCTCTGAGGAGTCTGCGCAGCGCCTCAACATGTTCAGTGAAACTCTTTGAGTAGCAAAGGATGTCATCCAGATATGGAATACAACAATCATCACGTAGGGTGCCCAGCATCTCTTCCATACTGCGTTGGAAGGCAGCAGGGGCATTACTGAGACCAAAAGGGATTCTTACCCACTCGTATAGGCCCCAGGGTGAGATGAAGGCAGTCATATGGCGGGAACCCTCGGCCATGTATCCCTGGTGGTAAGCTTTACCTTGGTCCAGAATGCTGAACCAGCTGTGGCCGCCCAGCGTGTCCAGGAGGTCTCGGATGCGCGGAAGTGGGTGGCGGTCAGGCACAGTTTTCTGATTCAACTGTCTGTAATCAATACAAAGTCTTAGCGTGCCATCACGTTTCCTCACACATACTACAGGTGCAGCAAAGGGTGATTTTGACTTGACTATCCAGCCTTTAGCCAATAAGTCCTGGATGTATTCTTTCACCTCTTTGTATAATGGCTTGGGGATGGCAGTGTATGTGCGTTGGACTGGGATGTCATCTTTCAGGTTGATAGTCATGTTCAAACTCGGAATATTTCCAATGTCTCCATCATCTCGGGCAAAAACATTTGATTCCTCAAATAACATTTGCCTTACTTCCTTTTGTTGTTCTGGTGTCAGGTGACTAATGTCCACTGGGGGGTGCCAGTGAGCAATATTGGATGGCTCCTGGACTTGACTAGATTTGGACACAGAGTCCACAATACAGGTAGAGACTGGTGCTGTTTCACAAGAGTTTTTGGGTTGATCAGTCTGAACTACTTTTGCAATAGGCTCAATAGAACCCAAAACTGTCGAGCTGGGCAAAGTCACACTCTGACTAGAATAGTTTGACACAGGTACTTTAATATATGGCCTATCTGTCTTTTCTATCTGTAAAAGTCCTGCTCCAACACTAAGCTGTTCAAGGTGGGCATCATCTAGTACTGGTTCAAACAACACAAGTGACTCTGTGGAGCTAATACTGTGTGGGACTCTACACTTAACGTAAGCCACCTGACTAGGATAGACTACTCCCCCTTTGAAGCCTACTTTTACAGTAGCTGGCTCATGTATGGGACAATCTTGGGTCTGGATGAAGCTTACTAGGGTGCTTACAGCAGAAGTGTCGATCCCCATGGCTCTACCGATAAGCTCAATAAGTTTGTAGTTCCCCCCATTGTCTTTAATGAACTCGTGGATCACATTGAAGCCTACTATGGGTCTTTCGATCTTCAAGCGGCTCACAAGGAAGGGTACACGTATAGATAGGTCTGGGTTGTCGTTGCCCTCGAGGTTGACTACAACCTCCACCCACCCATCAAAAGGTACTGCGTCCCCCGTGACTGCTTTCACACTAAGATCATCATCCATCAGTTCACTTAAGGATCTAACCTGTTGTCCGGGTAAGTATCTATTTAGCCACACATGATCTAAAAGACTTACCCCTGCTCCTGTGTCTAATACCACCGTTACTAGGTAACCTGCCATCATACATTTGAGAAGGGACTGGCGACCTACTAAGGGAGCTATTAAACCACGTGGTGTTTCTTTGTCAGTTTCTTGTGAACATGCACCCAACGTCTCTCTGTCAGTAGTGCTTTTGGACTTTTTCTTTGGGCGGGACTGCTGAGATTTGCCGATCAGAGGTGGTCCCTCTGCTCCGATCGTCTCCAGTTTCCCGACGGCTTAGTTTTCTTCAGGCACCCGACAGCACGATGCCCTTCCTCTCCGCAGACAAAGCAGTGGTTACAGTTCGGATTGGTTTGAGAAGCACAGTTCTGACAGCTTTTTCTTTCTCTTTGAAGTTTTCTTTCTGGTTGGGGTTTAGAGCTCCTCTGCTCTGATGCTGGAACAGGAGCTGTCATTGCTTTCAGGTTTTCTAGAGCTTGTGTCAGTGTTTCTACTTGTGCGCTGAGTCTTTGGAGTGTGAAGTCATTATTAAGCTGATTTACTTTCACATTGTCCGTTGTTTTCTCTTTCAACTCACTGTTTGCTGCGTGGGCATGACTCACTTTGGTGGTAGAACTTCGGCCAAGTCGACGCTTCCGCTCACTTTCCTCTGCCGTGGTCTTTATTACTTGGCGAAGCAGTGCCTCATCACTGACAGTGGGGTCACCTAGGAGGGTCTTGAGGTCTCGGTGAACACTGTCATACTTCTCCCCTATTCCCTGGCAAATAGTGTTGAGAAAGATGCACTGGATTGTAGATATATCGTACTTAACAACTGAGTCTGGCTGTCTGAGTGAGAACAGGATCTTTTGCTTCAGTCCAATCATTCTATACAAAAACTGCTGAGGCGTCTCATTTTCGAACTGCTTAGCACACATTAAATCTTGGAAGAGCTCTGTGCTACTTTTCTCACCTAAGTGAGACTGCAGGAAACTTTTAAGCTCAGAAACTGTGAGATCGTCTTTTATTGTTAACATATCTCGGAAGTTACCTGGCTTAATAGCGCGTAATATTCCTCTAATCACCTCATTTGGAGTGTGATTCTCCCTGAGACCCTCATCTATCTGTTTACAGATGCTATTGTAACTAATTTCTGATGTTGTGTCACTAATCATTCCCCCATGCACTTTGAATTCTCTGCGGGACAGCAGTGGCAAATCTTTCATGGCTATCATACTCTCACCAGTGTGACTTGGGATGTTCCCTGCATGAGGAACAGAGTACTGAGGTGAGAACAGCTGTTGATGATTTTGGAAAGTCGGGAGACGTGGGTCCCCTGTAGCTGGTGGAACTGATGCCCAAGTTGTCTGCTGGTTGCGAGATTGACTGGTGCGAGAAGCTGAAGTGGACAAGGCTTGGTTTAATTGAGCCTGAATAGTGTCATAGCGGGCCAATAATGTCTGTATGTCTGTGTCACCATGGCCGTCTTGTGGCTGAACACGGGAAATGGCCTGCCCACTTGTACTTGCTTCAGCTTCAAAAGACACTGTAGTTTGTCCACGATTCATCATGGTTCCCTCTATGATACATTCCAGTCTCTTTAATAATGGCAATCCCTGGTCCTCCCGATCCAGGATTGTTGGACATGACAGGTAGGTAGTCAGATATTCAACACAACTTTCTTCATCATTCTGAGTCAGCTGACTGGAGTCCAGTCCTTCCACCTCGCCAAGAGAAGTTGCAATGAGGTGGGCTTCACTACCTGTTAGCTGGTGTAATTTTTTTTTGATGCTCCATAGCAGTTGTTTTCTCTCACCAGAAGACATCTTGCTGCTCGGACACTCGAGTCCACAGTGCTGCACTCTGTAGGCTGGTACACCCTTTTCACTGGCTACTGGCCTCTACTGCACACTGGGTCACTCCTGGCTCTGAGAGGTCCTGGTGATCAATATTATTGGATCAGCAGTAGCCCATGGACGTGTGGCGTGCTGATCCCGGACGAGCCCCCACGATCTGTTACAGGTCCCGGGTGTCAGAACTACTGTAACAGAGTTGACACAATCTGAAGAGGAAATAGACAAGGAGTCAGCAATGACGACTACTGTTGCTGTTAACATCCAGATTGTATTTTTATTCACTGACTTGTATTAGTAAACCATCTGAGTTCAAATACAAGGAAATGACTAAAAGAAAGGGCTAAACCTCTGTTTATAACTATGGTAACTCTAAGATCAAACAATGAATATTATTCTTTGCACTTTTAAAAAGTAAACTTTTAACCCACTTTGAACCTCTTCATGCATTACTTGAATTTGGCCCACAATACAACCCATATTTTGGGAAAAGGGTACTTAATTTGCTTTAGCAGCCAACAATAAAAAGAACAGATCAAAATAACACGTATTTAACATGGAGATGTTGGGACATAACGGTCCTCCATGGAGACGTTAAGATCCAACAGCCCTCAGAGCGAGCCAACGGCAAAACCCGCCTCAGAAAATCAGCCAAACGGTCCACAAAACCTAACTACACTACTTATTCTGGTTAACCGAGATGCTAAATATCCCACACGATAGCCTTGGTGCTTTTCCCCAACCACATACTGACCTGAAGAGGAAATAGACAAGGAGTCAGCAATGACGACTACTGTTGCTGTTAACATCCAGATTGTATTTGAGACAAACCGGAAGTCCAACCCAAAACCAACCTGGAAGCAACACCCCCCCAAACAAAGGTTCCGCGTCGCCATTACCGCTCCTGTCCCCTTCCCAGAAAAGCACTATAAATAAAGACAGATGAACATAGCGAACTGCAAATAATAAAAAAAAACAACAAAATACTGTGGTGCCATTTGTAGGTGCACCACATAATAATAAAGACTTTTTTCCTCTTGTGGACTTAAATGCAATGTTTGGCGTCTTCTTTAATAAATATTCATTAAAAATACTAAAATGAAAATTATAAAGCCTTAAGTATTTCAGATATGTAAAAATGTTCATGTTTTTCTCCTTATTCTTTTTAAACTGTATAATTCTTAGTTCCCAGCAAGATTACATTGTTATAAAATTTAGCAGTTTCATGGTTAGAATGAAAAATTCTAACCATGAAGAGAAAAGCCTGAATCCTAGAATGAGTGGCAGTGTCCATGGTGACGCAGGAGATGAAGTATGGAAGAGAACATGCTAAACAAGGCCTGAGCACATAACAAGCTCTTCCTCAAATAAGAAACTACAGTGACAGCTCAGTTACTCCTCAGGATGTTTAATCAAAATGTACATCTACACTGTCACAGTGGGTGCAGATGGAAAGATGAATGTCCGCTCTGCTCATTGGATAGGTAGAGAACACAAGATGGCTTCAGACACATGTTGAGGGATTTGGACTGTCAGGGTTGACGTCTTTGTGAAATGGGCAGATGGAGCCGGATGAAGACGTAGGCATGAGAAAAAGGAAAACCACGGGAGATGGATCAGGCTGAGCCCAAGATAGATGTGTGTGAGAAATAGGTCCATATTCAAATTCTTGCTGTAATATGCAATGAACAGGGTTTCTTACAAATGTTACCATCTGAGAGGATTTGTCATCTCTGAGTTCTTCAGACATTTAATGTGTTTTTCTTAAAATCTGTATTTAAAAATCTCTGCAGGTGATTCCAGAATGGACTGAAAACCCTCACAGGTTTGTGGCACAACCAGGCTGAAAGAATAATCTGAGAATTAATCTGGAAACGGGACAACAGACGAACAGCAGCACATCACCTGCAGAGACGTTTCTACAGGTTGGTGCAAACAGTTTCCCAGATGTGAGCCTGCTGCCATCTTCAGAGGTGCAGTGATGACTCTGCCTTTGTCAAACTTATCACAGCTGAGAACGACTCAGAGGACAGACAGTGGACTGGATTTTGTGGACTCGTATTAGTGGAACTAAGTCTTTCCTTTTTTACATTTTAAATAAAATGATCCTGCTACGTTGCACGTCCCTTGGATATGAGTATGCAATTTCTGTTAAGTACTCAGCGGTGATGTGCAGTTAGGGGACTACCTCACCTGCATTTCTGACAAGTAAAACAGGTACATAAGAAGTAAAATAAATGCTAACAAGAATGAGAGAAATTAGTTTACTTGACTTTTCCATAAGTTAGTTTTTATTGGCAAAACAACATTTTTGTGGCCAAACTTGTGGTCAAACATGCAGAATTTACTCATTGCCTGTAGAAATACATGGAAGGACTACAAGGTGAGGCAGGCAGTGCTGTGCCTCGCCTGTGGGGGCGCTGTGTGAATGAAGTAGACAGTTAGGAGCACGCTTGTTGTTTTCTTAATATCACCAAAATGGTGACGTTCGACAGTCTGTGTCATATGTTGAATGAATGCGTGTGACATATTTAGTCTCTCTGATCGGCCATAGATGCTCAGTGAAAGTGTGGCGGCTGAGAGACACAGGCCCTGAACTGGGCCCCAGTGCTGCCCCAGTTCAGCACTGGGGTAGTACTGAATTAACTATAGGTACGCCTAGGTGGGACCCATGTGGGGGAAAGGAGGGCTGATATATGGGTCCCATATGGGTTTGTCCGCGGGTTCCACGATGGCCCCACATGGGTTTGCCCATGTAGGGCCACAGCCCACATGGGCCTTACATGGGCCCTAAATGGACAAACCCATGTGGGCCACCACCATGTAGGGCCCAGGTGGGCTGTGGCCCTACATGGGCAAACCCATGTGGGGCCATCGTGGAACCCGCGGACAAACCCATATGGCACCCATATGGTCTGCCCTCCTTTTCCCCACATGGGGCCCACCTAGGCATGCTGGCTGGGGAAAAGACTGACAACAACCGGTAAAATACAAAGATACAGTTGGCATAGCACTGTTCCAGGCAACTCTCCTCCTTGGTGTTCGTCTCCATTAACGCTGCCAGATGTTTAAAAAACAAAAGTAAAATGAGAGACATACAAGGACTTCTTTTAGAAGAGTGACAGACATTCAAGTAGAAGGATAGGTGCATTGATTTCATATAAAAATAAAGCTAAGATCATGCACGATTTTCAATTTCAATAGGTCAAAGAAAACATACAAATAAAAATAAAATCAAGTTTGACTTAATTTTAATAATCTTTTATTTTTCTTGCTATCATATAATTGAATTATGTGGGATTGATTAACGCATAACTAAAAGTTTTAATTAGTTAAACTCAAAATTAAAATATAAACTTTTATTCTGGATTTTCAATTTGCATTTCTAGTTCTGGGGCAGTTAGTTCCTCACCAGAACCTTACTACACATCACTTATACACAGTATTTATGCTATAATCTTGTCCTGTAAAATATCTCACTCTTTTCCCATCATTTATGAATCTACACAATGCTGCTCACCAGTGTTGTAGTACTCGAGATTGGTCTTGGTCTCAAGACCATTTTTTGATGGTCTCGGGCGCTGAGGCCTCAGCATTTTATTTCAAGACCAGTGGAGACCGCAACTGTGAACATATCACTAAATGTACAGCATATTGTCCAGTTTATTTGTTAACATATTTGTTTTCAGTGGATGCAAAACGTACCGATTAAAATCCAACCAATAACGTGACTTTCCAATTACGTGTTTCTGTTTCTCCCCCCTTCCCCCCACCTTTCATTCTTACGCCCAAGACATGCGGAGTGGTTTTTCTCTGAGCGGGAGAAGATGTCTGTCTAATCGTCAGTAATGGAATATCGCTGCATAAATCATAAGAAATCCGATGGCCACAGCTAACTCAGCAGCGCTTCGCTTTCAGAGATGATGGGGACAACGTCTAACTTTTTTCATCACTTAGAAAAGAAGCTCAAAGAAAGGTAAGCTCCGTTCACGTGACGTTAGCAAAGCTAGCTATACAGAGACACATAAGCATTTGTGATGGAAAAAAGTCACTCACTGCGCTGAATTATTGTGCAGAGATGTTGACTGACTTGTCGCATATATGGGACAACGCTGTGTCCAAAAGTCTGCAATATATTGATACGACATTCAGGAACAGTACGATACATCTGCTCGTCTCTTTAGTTATTAGATAGGACTGGAGTGTCACCAAGAGCCGTTGTTCTATCAGATTACCATATGCTATCAGAATAGCAAACATGCAGTGAGTACCATGCATGCGCATTAAGAAGACCGACAGTCAGAGGAGTTGTCAGTTCACCATATGCAATAAGTTATGACGAAAATAAGTCATTAAATTGTTTTCCATGATAACTTTATAAACATACATGCGTTGTCATGGTTTCAAAATGTATTTAAAGCAGGTCTGGCTGCAGCTGGAGTCAGCTACAACACATGCCCATGTAAAACTCATTAACCTACTTAAATGCTAAGTCAAGATGCCATACAACTGTTAATAACAAAGTGTATGATGATCTATGTCATGATTCTATGTTGCTAATTAAATAAAACTATATGGTAATGACGTGTCTGACAAATATAGCCGTGAGTTTGTGCTAAGCTATGACGATCTGACAGCGTATGCTGACCTGACAGAACACTCTTCTTTGTTCTTGTAATCCTCTGCGTACACTGCAGTATCTATCAATATTTTATTTAATTATGTACATTGATATTTTTTAATTAACAAATAAATTAAAACACAAGAACGAAAGAGCACACAGAGCATGCACATTGCTCTTTGATTGTTTTCATTCAAAGTGGCAACTGTAATGGTAGTCTGCCATGGTGTCAGACTACCTGGCTTCATGTAGCGGGAGAGAGGGTGAGAACAGTCATGGTGAGCGTCTTGTGATTGGTTACTTCTTGCTTGTTGCTCCTTGGTCAGTGTTCATAGTTGAGCGTCAAGGGATTACCTCAATTGCTATGTTTAATGGTGCAGACAGTGGTGGTTTCTGACATGAGCAACATGGACAAACACCCAGGGTGTTATCTTTTTAGGGATGGCACAAGACCACCGCAGATTGTAGCACAGAGATAGAAGCAAAGCAGAACAAAGAGCTTGTTCTGCTTTTAATATTGGTTAAATTTATTAAGTATTTAATATCTAGGTGTTTTTATGGGACTGTGGATCTTTCAGATCAATTTGAGAAGTAATTTTGATCATATTTCATATTTTATCGTGTCATGTAGCGTGGGGCGCTGGACTTGGTCTTGACTCGGTCTCGACTTCCCTCGGTCTTGGTCTTGTCTTGGTCTCGGGTTAGGTGGTCTTGACCACAACACTGCTGCTCACAATAAAGGATATTTCTTCTCATCTAGCGTTTTGGGGTATGAGTATTTTGCTGTGGAATGGATTCTTTCACAAAGCAACATTGAGGAAGTAATATTGAGGAAGTAATATTTTATTGTAAAATATTGAGGGAGACATCTCTCATTTACATATAACTATTGCAACATACATTAACAGAAACATATGTACTGTGTTACGTCCTGTTCTCCAATAAAACCATGCGTATTTCAGCAGCAGCACGGTGCATGGTCCGGTCCAAACAAAGTCAAACAGGAAGCCTTCATCAAACATGTTTGTTTGATGAAACAAACATGAGCCAACGGTGTGCATCTTCAGCAACAAATAAAATATAAAAGTTGATGCAACCTGCAGAGAAACAAACTCCTCCTGCTCCATGCTTTAAAATAAGCTGGTATTTCTCCACAACAATAGAGCTGGACAGTTGTAATATTTGATGTTCTAGCTGCAAACCGTTCATCCATTTATTCAGTGCTTACCAGGCTCACTGGGGGCTGGGACATATCTCCACTGATACTGAGCTGACATTTATTAAGATTCCCTTATTTACGTGTCAAGATGTTTATAAGACGGGATCTCACACGGGTCCCAGGACTACTCTAACACAAACATTCAGTAGAAAAGACATTAATATAAATCAAAATTGTTTCTGGTGCCTTGGTCTACACAAAGAGAAAAAGGAGAATAAACCTCCAGGCAAACAGATCCGGTAGTGACAACTCCACATCAACTTGAGCGTCTCTCTCTATAGAATCAACTTTGATCAACAGATGCATCTGTCCTCTGGCGCTTCGCTGTACTGAGTCTGAACAAAGTGTAGGTGTGTGTTTGCATGCGTGGGCAGGTGTGTGTTCAGGGGAGGTTGGTGTGAGGGCAACAGAAGCAGCTGTAAAACTGTAGAGAAGCAGGGAAGTGATTGAAAGGCGTCAGTGACAGCAGATGGATGGATGACTGCTGTCATGTCACTGATTTCAAAGACAACGTTATCTCTTTTGACTGTATTTCACAATGTTTGTCTGGTTGCTGCTTGAGGATGACTGGAGGACCGTGTGTCCACACACTGTCACAGCCCAAAGCAGCAAACGAGAGCAAAATTTTGTCCACTGTCCGCTGCTACATTCAGACACTTCAACTTGTAATCCTGATCTCATGGTTTTAGAAATCATTTGGAAAGATCATCCTAAAAGCAGAGTACCCAGAGAAATGACCTGAGCAATGAATAATGCTGCTGGTAAACACTCTAAATAGTTACCACAAAGTGTAGAAACTATTTAGAAATGACAAATAAACTGATGTGCAGAAGTCTAAACCATCATTTATAAAAACAGCTCTTTTCATAACCCTAGAATAGCTTATTTTAAATTTTTTCAATCTGCTAGATATTTGATAGTTTGTGTTTTATAGATCACATAGTCTGGCATAGTTGTGAAAGAGAAGGAAAATTCTACATCTTTCTACAAATAATAATCAGAAACATATGGCTCACATTTCCATTGAGTCCCGCTCAGCCAATATTTTGCAGAACGACTGAATTTGTTTGTGCAGTTAAATTTGTACGTTAGATTAGATGGAGAGCTCTGTGTTACAGATTCACAACTGGATTTAAGTCTGAACTTTCACTAGGCCATTTGATCTCAGTTGATGTGGCAACCTGGGGGTGGATTTTCTTTTTTTTATTATGAACCCAAATATAGAATATTAAGGGTTACAATGACCAACAACGCCACCTGGAATAACTCCAGGAAAATGTAATGTAATAAGGACACAGATAAGTTCTGCTGGAAATGAGGAGACACGATTCAGAAAGTTCTACAAAATTTATTAAACTTTAATATATTTTTTAAAATTTCCAATAATCTGAAATTGAATGGTTAAAACAGTGAATGCATTTGACAAGATTTGTTATAATAAAATGTCTAAATTTCAAAGGAAACTGAGGCTTATTGATGGGGGGGGGGAGTAGTGAGGGAAGGGGGCAACATCCAGTGCAGAAAAGGGGACCACCCTGGACACTACAAAAACACGGCAAACAA
The DNA here is from genome assembly GCF_051168715.1 of Poecilia mexicana. Classification (NCBI taxonomy): domain Eukaryota; kingdom Metazoa; phylum Chordata; class Actinopteri; order Cyprinodontiformes; family Poeciliidae; genus Poecilia; species Poecilia mexicana. Next base: position 1,822,239 of record NW_028263379.1, on the reverse strand, counting down.
AAGAAAGAAAAAGGTGCTCCAACAAAACACACAAGACAAGACACCGCCACCAGGGGTCAGCACCGCCACCACAGAAGCCTCAGTCCCTAAAAGACAGACAAGAAAATGAAACAATGTGAGTAAAACAGTGATACAATAGCTCTACTATATTGCACTTTATCCCCTTAGTAGTGCCATCAATGCTCCCGGCAGCAGGGAAAGTGCAGATTAGTATTTTAAAACAATTTCTAAGTAGGCAAAACAGCAGCGAGTGTCACTCCAGGTGCAATGCTGATGAATCAGAAGGCTAAAAAGAATAGAGCAAATTATTAATACAACTGCTAACAAAAACATAACTTGCAGCAGCTGCTTACCTGTGACCTGATTAATGACTGCACTGCCAAATAATCAGATCCCCAATTCCGCCTAGATGCAGTGCAGCTGTAAGAAAACGCTATGTGAAGGTTTTGTTTACATGGAGTAGATGTTACCTAGCCACGCTAAGCCCTTACCTTCCTGTCAGCAAATGAATAAACGGACAGATCGGTCCAGATATTGGAGGTGCAGCAAAGGAGGCTAAGCAGATAGACCAGTTAGCATTAATTACTATTAAAGCAGACAAAAAAACGATAAAACAGCCACGCATACCCAGCACGGTGCAAACAAAGGAAGCAGATTGAGACGCAAGCAGCCTCATGACAGGTGAAGGCTTACTTATATGCAGCAGCCGAAATTGACCTTAAAGTGGCAGCGTACCATTTATGCTGCTACAATGTAAACCACCCTTTGTAACTGTGACTGCAGTTTATGGTTGTTGCGCTGCTGGAAGGTCTCAGTGTGTTTCACTGGATGGGCATGCAGAGCCATGTTTGGCCATGTCTGCAGTTGTTTCATCCTCTTTTCCACTTTCAGATGATGGATTGAACAGTCATCAGTTCTGTGCTCAAAGCTTGGGTGTCAGGTTTGTGGGTGTTTTTAAAGCATTGCAGCATATATCAGTGCTAATTAATAGGTGTAAAGATTTTCTTTGCACATAACTTTTGCGATTAAATTAGATCTGTAGGGGAAAAAACACATTTACATATTTAAATTATACTTTAAGAACTTTATTTCACAGACAAACAATAATCTAAACCCAAGTGCAGGCCATCTCCTCTCCCTCCCATCAACATGATTTTTCTCAGTGAGGTCGACTGAACACATCAGTTCCTTGTCTGACACTGCAAAAAACATCATTTCAGTTCAATCATACATACATTCCAATCTGATGAACAAAGTGTAGGTGTGTGTTCACCTGCACAGTGACTCTGTACAAATAGAGTCACTGGCACCTTAGTGACTAGTTGATGGCAGCACTATGTCAGCCGATGCCTCCTCCAGGAAGGAATCACAGCCAATCAGAATGCCAGAGAGGATGTAGCTTCTATGGAGAGGAAAATAACTGAGTGATAGCAAATAAACAAACAAGAAAAATCAATTGAAATATCAGCAAATAATGCAAATTGGAGAGTAGTAGATGAAGAAAGTGATCAGTTTGTCCTCCGGTAGCCTAAGTGTATGGCAGCAGAGCCACAGAAACATCTCAGGACAAAGTTTGCTAGTCTAATATAGGCTTTATGAAAAAGTTTTAAGTCTACTTCATTATGCTGTTTGTCCTTTAATGTTCTCTAACAAAACCTCTGAAGCCAGAAACAAAATGCAGTTGATCACATGAAATCACAATAAACACAACATTGAAGTTTGTGGTTAAAAAACAGTCCACTGTACCAGTTTAGATAATTATAAATTATATTTTGCTCTTTCTTTTATGAATGGTCCTTTCATATTTGCAAGTATCAGTTTGTACATTTAAATTTTTAATTTGATATTGCTCTTTATTTAAAATAATACAAAGTGCTCCAGTTGGACTGTAACACACTCTTCTATCCAAACAGAAAGAAGTAAAAAAATATCAATTTTTGAACTTTTTGATGTTTTTTGTTCTTATCGTTAGGTTTGTGAAAAATTATTAAGCACAGCCATGAATCAAAACCACACTTCAGCATATGTCAGTTCATCAGATACTCTTGTTAAATGTCCAGATGTTTCCAGGTATCAGGTTTCCACCTGGAGCAGTGACCTCATGATAGGAGTAATAACCCAGATATTACAGTGAAAAACGAGACAGTGTTTCAGAATGATGTTCCATTGTCCCACATGCATTCTTTGTTCTTTTGTTTGCCTGTGTGTTTATCAGATTGCATTGTTGGAGGGGTGACAAGAAGACAAAGATAAATGGAGTGTTTTCATTGCTGTTTTTGATGCTAATGTGCTTTATTCACTCAAATGGTCTCCCTAGAAATTGAGTTAATGAGCCCTCTTGTGTATGACAGGTGTATTAAAAGTACCAGAGTGTTGGAATGACTGATGCACATTTTGTGGAGGATGCATTATTCCTAAAAATATCTTCCTGCATCGCTCCAAATTGCTGCCAGGAAAGCACTAAGAGTCATCTCACTTCTTATAGCAGTGCTTTCATACAGAGCTGCAGAAAACACACAGAATCCCACACATACACAAGTGAGTTAACCATGGCAGAAAGCCTTCATTAAGTTTGGAGCACCAATTATCATCCCTACCATCTGGATGAGTGCGACATGAAACGCTTTACAGTCACAGAGAATAGAGGTGGAAAATAACAAGGGATTTTCTGTGTTTGTGTTTCATTTCATGGTGCTCCACTTCTGCGAGAGGGTTTCAACAAGCATGCTCCATCATTTGCTGGCCCCAGTCTAGCGATACTCTTTAGATCTGATGGCTCAATCATTCACACATCCTTTCTGCTCGGATGAGGAGAATCGTTCTGTCTGATCCGTCTGCAGAGTCACCTCTGAGGAAGGTTTTCATCGAGGATTTGTCTAATAATGTCCTGCAGCTTGTGATTGAGTCCGACCAACAAAGCTTCTTTAGTTTGCTTAATGAGCTGACTTTGTTACGGATGACTGCTGACCTCACCGGTCTGACTGACTTGCCAACATTGAGAGACTGACAATCATTTGTGCAGAGTTTGGAAGACACGAGGAAGAACTTGACATGGAAAACAATGTGAAGAATGATTGATTTAGAGGTCGGTCAGTTCTGACAGGAACACGGCAGAGGGCAGAGCAGAAAGAGACGGTGTTCTGTAACCATTCCAGATCCTCTTCATGTTTCAGAAAAAAATAAGGGGCTGGCATATTTTAGATCAGGGCTCCTCAAATCCAGGCCTGGGGGGCCAGTGTAAATGAGCCCCTCGTCCAACGAACCTCAATCACAAAGATGAATCACTTCCTCTGTATAGTCAGGTTCTCCAGAGTCCTGGTAGCGGCCTGAGTATTGGACTCAGGTGCAGTGAAGCAGAGTCGTATCCAGAACCTGCAGGACACCGGACCTCCAGGCCTGGACTTGAGGATCTCTGTTTTAGATGTTTTATTATATTTTATATGATTATTTGTAGTGGTGGAAGTCCATTCAAATTTTTAATCAGGTTATGTAGGGTCTGTAATTAAGTCACCGCAATTCAATTTAAAAGTAACAACAGAATAAGCAATATTTTCAATTTGAAAGTTTTGCTGTTGTGACAGACTGGCAACCTGTCCAGTGTGTACCCCGCCTATCGCCCAGAACGTTAGCTGGAGTTGGTACCAGCACCCCTCCTGACCCCACTAAGGAACAATGGTGTACAGAAAATGGATGGATGGATAAGCTCAACAAGTATATTTATTGTTTTTCATCTGTTATTTATCTTATTAAGCCATCAGACTGGTGCAACGTGCTATTCTACCCATTCAACTTCCAGTTGTTTCAGGAAGTCCTTATCATTCACAGAAGCTTTTGAGAAGGTTTTTTTCATATACAAAGGTTTCATGGTCGTTAGCTAACTTGCTCCAGCAGATATAATGCTAAAAATCCTGAATATCCTGCTGCCATGCATGTCGCCTCCTGTAATGTGAGATTTTGCCTCTTTTCTTTGCCACCTTTACAAATTTTATTGGTTGTGAACATTTGCTCTTTAAACCTTTTGATCATAAAACTCTACCTTTTCCCTGTATTTGCTTCCTTCAACACACATTAACAGCCACTCCTTGCCTCTTCGCTGCAAGTCATAATTGATCTAGCTGCTCTAACTGGACAGGATGAAATGGTCATAGTAACGGTTGGACTGGGTTAGTATAAGAGAAAATGAAAAATGAAATTCTCTAACCTTATAGTGGCTAAGAACCAGAACTTCACTGAAGGGCTGAGAAGATTAAAAAGTGGTAAAAGCTTTTTATTGACTGTTTTGCATGATGGAAAGACTTTCTACAGATAAAATTCTGTTAGTTTTTAATGTTTTTCCAGTTTTATTTTGCACATATAACCTTAACCTTAATGATTTAGTTATGAATATTGAATCAGCACACACAAAAGTTACAAATATTTTACTTAATAAGAGTCATTTTGTTGCCTCTAAAATCAACCAATAAAACTCCTAAATTTTGTAAGACAGTTTTAGTGTCCTTGAAAACATTGCTTATTGACTCTAATCTGAAAAATAAATCAAATGTTTCAGATGCTGAACATAATGTTATTTAAAGCAGGAATTTCTTAACATGAGTATGAAAGAAATTACATTTCAGCTTTGTTGACAGATGTTTTTTTAATCTTTCAGCTAATGGGTCCCTCTGGGTTTTTAGATGTTGAATAAACCAGGCCAGGCTTCTCTGTGATAGTCCTTTAGATGTCTCAGGATTATCTTGGCTGGATAGTAATTTTCTCGATACATATAAAAAAAGTCTGATAACCAATGCATTTAAACTCAATCTTTGGAAGCTGAATAAGTTACACAGATGGGCTTATGAACATATGTTTACACTACAATGGTAGTGTAGATTTGCAGTCACCCAGACATGACAGTCCTAAGTGTTAATATAAAAGAAAAGGCAACCAGACTTTGTCTTTTGCTTCTTGGGGATGTGTTCCATCTTGTACAAAAGGCTTCCTTACATGTAAAAATAGGTTGGAAGCATCTGGATTAAAGCTGTAGTCAGAACATAACTAAGTCCATCAAGGACTCTTAGTTGGGCTGTTAGGGTGCATTTACACCAGCCTTGTTTAGTCCACTTTAGTCAAACTACACTTTCTAGTGCCTAGAAGAATAACTTCTAGGCAGATACACTAGAAGAAGACCTTCTAGTGTACCGAAATGTCTTGTTAGTGTCAGGAATGGTGGTGTGAGGTGGTGAGGCAGACGTAGTGGACCCAGAATAGAGTGAAGAAAGTGGTGATTTTAATGAAGTCAGAAAATAGGCCAAAATCCAGGCAGCACAGACAAGCAGAAGGCTAAGGCTCGGTACTGGTAGCAACTGGTCAAATATCCAAACAAGATGCGACAGGACGAAACAGATACGGCAGTATTGACAAGGACCAACAAAGGAGGTCCAGCAGGCAACGACGGAGCAGCTCAGGCCTAGGACCGCAACGGACGCCTCGGGGGAGGTCCGGTGGATGACGTTGGCGCAGGGAGCGGACCACAGGAGGTGGGTCTGTCAGGCGATGTTGGCGCAGGGAGCATCAAGGGAGCAGCAGAGGGCCGGGAGATAGCTCCGGAGGGCCAGCAGAGGGCTCGGAAGGGAGCACTGGGAGGCGGCGATGGAGCTCTGGGGCCACTGGGAGGCGGTGATGGAGGTCTGGGGCCACTGGGAGGCGGCGATGGAGCTCTGGGGCCACTGGGAGGCGGTGATGGAGGTCTGGGGCCACTGGGAGGCGGCGATGGAGCTCTGGGGCCACTGGGAGGCGGTGATGGAGGTCTGGGGCCACTGGAAGAAGACAAGGAGTCTCTGGGACTAGGAAGAGGCGACAAGGAGCCTCCAGGACCACTGGGAGTTTACAGGGGAACACTGGGAGTCGACGAGGGGCCACAAGGAAAGGTAGAGCACCCACTTACAGGGGCGGGCCATGCCAACAGACGTACCTCCTGTCGGCCAGGCTGGCACCAGGCTGCGGACTGTTAGTGGAGACGAGGAGACAGAGGCAGCTGAAGGTGGGCTGGCTGTGGCGACTGAAGGTGGGCTGGCTGCAGCGACTGAAGGTGGGCTGGCTGCGGCGACTGAAGGTGGGCTGGCTGCAGCGACTGAAGGTGGGCTGGCTGCGGCGACTGAAGGTGGGCTGGCTGCGGCGACTGAAGGTGGGCTGGCTGCGGCGACTGAAGGTGGGCTGGCTGCGGCGACTGAAGGTGGGCTGGCTGCGGCGACTGAAAGTGGGCTGGCTGCGGCGACTGAAGGTGGGCTGGCTGCGGCGACTGAAGGTGGGCTGGCTGCGGCGACTGAAGGTGGGCTGGCTGCAGCGACTGAAAGTGGGTTGGCTGCAGCGACTGAAGGTGGGCTGGCTGCGGCGACTGAAGGTGGGCTGGCTGCGGCGACTGAAGGTGGGCTGGCTGCAGCGACTGAAGGTGGGCTGGCTGTGGTGACTGAAGGTGGGCTGGCAGTGATGGCTGAAGGCACTGAATCTGCAGCGGCGAGAGGTGTAGAGTCTGCAGCTCCAGCGGTGAGAGACAAAGTATCAGCTGCAGCAGCGGCGAGAGGCAAAGAGTCTGGTTCCGGGGATCGCGATGAGGTTCTGGGGTGGATGAGTTTCTTCAGGAGCCTCAGGTTTGGGACTAATGGTAGGTTGTGAACATGACAGAAGAAGCGAGGAATCTTGGAGCAGGTGACAGATGAGTGGCAATAGGTGAAATCTGTTAACTGTTTTTTCTGAATAAATGAGTTGTAGAGCTCAAAAACTATTTCCAACATGGTCTGTTGATTCTTGTATTGGTGAAGGAGAAAGAGGTAATCAGATTCAGAAAGAGAGTCCAGGAAGGTGTTGTCAGTGGGGAGAGCGGTGGAGGTGTTCAGTCCAACCTCTGGAAAAGCCAGAGAGGTGGTGTGGAGCTGATTTGCTGGGTCCATGTTATTTCTTTTTAAAGCGTGCCTCACCGTAGTTACTTACTGGTCGGGTCCTTCTGTCAGGAATGTTGGTGTGAGGTGGTAGGGCAGACGCAGTGGATCCAGAATAGAGTGAAGAAAGTGATGATTTTAATGAAGAAGTCAGAAAACAACAGTCCAAAATCAAGGCTATAAGGCCTGGTATAACCAGTACGGGGCTATAAGGCTCGGTACTGGTAGCAACTGGTCAACTATCCAAACAAGACGCAACAGGACTAAACAGATATGGCAGTATTAACAAGGACCCAACAAAGACACAGAAACACAGGTGGCATAAAATACACATAGGGTAATCACAGAAACTAGACACACCTGGGAACAATTAAGGGGTGCAGCACCCCCACAGGCGAGGAGGGACTATCAGCTGTGAAAACACCTTGAAGGTCACATGATTATCTGACCCAACCCTCCCTTTAGTTTGACCTTTAGATTGCCGTCATTGTGAAATGCTGCTAATGATGGCTTTATAACTTGGTCACATGTCTGAAGCTGTGAATAGTTAAACAACCACCCTGGGTGATGAGTCAATATCTTACTTGACCTTAAGGGGCCTATTAGTGTAATTGATTTGATAACTAGTTTTAAGCGTTACTCCCACCCTATATTGAGAACTGAAACAAGATGTAGGAAGAGATGAAGAGTGGAATCAAGAAACCAGAAGGCAGTCCAGCTGTAAGCACGGAGGTTCACTGTTTACAGGCGTCTGAGAGATTCTGTGGCCTCAAAAAATTTAGATCTACATTCACTCTGGACTGGCAAAGCGAATATCTGGACTGACAGTAATGTCAGTCCAGATATTATTGTAAGATAATAAATCTTACAATAATGTAAGGTGTATTATCTTACATTAAGTTTTGCCAAGAAATTCAGCTACAATAGAATAAAATATTCTTTATTGAGCCCCAAAGTGAAATTGCTTATTTGTTGACAAGCTCCTCCTTTCACTGTGTTAAATGTTATGTAAACAAGTGTGATTTTGTAAATAATTTAAAAATGACTAAATATATAAATAAATATATAGAAATAATTTTAGAACTTCTTGATAGACAGAATGATAGATAGATAGATGGATAGATGGATAGATAGATAGATAGATAGATAGATAGATAGATAGATAGATAGATAGATAGATAGATAGATGAAAAATGAATATTCTTAGTGTTAAATACAGTTAATCTTACCACATGTGAAAAAGGTAGATTGAGCAGGATTAGTTTGAATAAGAGGGCTTTAAGTTAGTCCTGCAGAAAAGAATGTCTGTTATCAGGAAGGAACCACATCATAAATTAACTCTGGCACTGTTAATTCTCAGTATTCAGCCACGCCTTTAACTCCTTCCAACTCTAGCAGACTGACTACTGACCAGCTCTCTGTCTCACGGGTCCGAAAAGACTCTAATTCCCGGGTATTACCGCAATTTAGAATTTAGAGAACTTTTATTTAAGCTTGGCGCGAGAAGGATTCGTCTAAGCTCTGACTACCTTCATCCGGACGTTATGCCCCGCTTCAGTTCATGACTCAGACATCGGAATAGCCCTGCCGGTGTCCGAAATCATAAACCACATCTGTTAACGATAGCTCCTTCCCTGTAATTAACGTGCACTTGGTAACCGGCTTAGATAATTTTAGCGACTAGGAATAAGTCCCAGGGACATTATTTATCTGAACTAAAGAACTTACGAAGCCACCGTAATTTACTAGGACCATAAGCATTGATTTTACAATGATAAGAGAAATTAAATCTAGATGACTCAATTAATTTAACTGTCCACAACACCAAATTAGACTTTAGTAATTTTATTAGCAAGCTTAAGCAAGGGAAAAGACATACAGCATCTCAATAAAAAATTAAGAAATTAAAACTTTTAAGAATCATCAGAAATTACTCCTACTTCTATTCCTACACTGTGTCTTAATCTAAATAGAGGCTTTGGGGGAGGCAGTATTACTCAAACCCAGATGCAGAGATGATCTTGGCAGCAGAAAACTTTAACGTCCATGGATGGAGTCCTGTCTTTGTCTTGGCAGAATCCTTTCAGAATAAATCCAAAGTTGAACTGGTGAGAATCCTCAACGAACTCAGTTCTTTATCCAAACGATCTTTGTCTATTCCCCATGTCCACTGCAGCATCGTTGTAATCCTTTGGGTTGAGCGTGGGGCTGCAGTCGAATGAGAATCCCGGGTTGTGGGTTGTGGATCTTGTTCCTTCCTTGTGCAGCAATCAGTCTCATTATCCCGGGGTATCAGCAAGCAACCCTCCGCTAGTTCTGCATCTCCATCTGCTTGACTCGAACGCTGCGGAACAAAGAACCCCGATCCTCCTGTCTGGTGTCTTTTTATTCTTATCAGCAGCCACACACTTTCTTTCCTCATGGACGTTTTTACTTGACGTCACCTGTTCTTTAGTTAGCCTCAGACTACAGATGAACTTTATTTCTCCTGAGCTGCACTTTCAGTTCCCTGTCTGAATTCTGCACCTGTTTCCTCCGTACTGACTGCTTGGACAGATGATCTCATATCGATCACCATCTTGGAGACATGATGTCTGTTCTAATGACCTAATGTCTTGGTTACCTCCGCTCTCCTATCAGTTCCTCTTTTCCCCTGACCTTTCACCTACCATCTACCTCCAACACAACATCAGTGACCTTTAGTTACAGTTACACATTTTACACCATTTCAAGTTCAATGTTAAAATCACATTTATAACCTTTTAGTTTCTCTGATTTATCATTCATTTGTAATTTTATAATAACCATTATGTGTTAGTTACTCTTATTATAATCATGATGTGAGTTATTACTGACATTTCCAAAAAGAAACCAAGAATAATCCATTATTCTAATTATTTGACACCATGTTACAGTTACTTCTTCCACCCATAAGTACTTCCATAAGTTTAAGAGTAAGTGCAAATATTCTTATAATCAAACCAACATTAACCACCGGTTAAACCAATATTAATTATTGGTTTAATCATAAGTTATCATTATTAATGTAAGTATTTTACTCTGGGTTTTATCCAATTACTCAAAATGTTTAGATTTTATCCCTTAAACCTTTAATGCTCAAAATGAGCAATCTGAACTATTTTTAATCACTGCAGGCTGGAAACTTCCTCTTTTTTCAGGAAACCTGCTCTTCCTGTTCCATGACTCTCTTTCTGTCTGACTATGAATTTTTATGATTAAATAGAAAAAAGTAGAATTAAAGCAAAGTTTGCAGGACACTATAACAACACACACAACCAGATTAATTTCATTACCGTCTGACTCTACTGTTGGGTCTTAGTGTCACCTGTGTAATTAGTTTTAAAGATAACTTTATTTATTGCTAGTATTAAACTAAAATCTCCAGCATGGGGAAGTGGGATGAGCTCGACTTTTCTCGACAGCACACAGGCAGTGGAGGAGACAAGTCAAGTCGTCTCCCACAGAGAAACACTAAAACTTGAGGAAAACAAACTAACAACACATAATACTTTTATTAATTGTAATTTAATCAGTAGAATACCATTTAGTTAAAATTAACATAACTTGAACTAGTCTAATTTATAGTTTTATATTAACAACTACTAGTAGTGTCCAGGCACGTGCAGAGGGTGGGGGGAGGGGTGCTTGAGCACCTGCCCCTTTTGCTCCTTGCCCCCTGCCAGGGGGGGGTGTGGTTGAGGTGGTGAGATTGAACGCCGAGACCCAGGTATGATGATGATGATGATGATAATTTATTGAAGAAGATGCTCACAACAGTCCAGTCAGAGAGCACAGCAGAACAATTAGCAAACAGCTAATACTGGTAGTAACTGACATAAAAGGACTTTGACAGAAAACAAGTTACTCAGGACTTCACAGTACTGCTGAGGTGAACAGACTAACCAGCGACAACCGACGTTAGACGTACGTTTGACGAGGATCCGACAAAGACAGACAACAGGTGGAACTAAATACACAGGGAGGGTAATCAAGGAATGAGACACAGCTGGGAAGCAATCAATGGGGAAGACGCAGAAACAACAGACACTCACAGGACAGAAACTGAACACAGAAAAACCTTAAAATAAATACACAGAAATACAGATCAAGACACCCCAAGTGCCCTTTTGGTCAAATTTTATTTTATTTTATTTTATTTTTTTTTTTGGTATTATTATTTCCTAAGCCCTCTTCTGACACATAATAACATGTACTAAAATTATTTGTTTTTTATTGTTTTTTTGTTTTTTTTGTACAACATAATAAGCCGGTCACCTTGTTACCTTTGACCTTTTGCCCATGACGCATGACGCAATTGCCTCTCGCACAGTGAGATAAAGCGGCTATCTGCAGCGTAGTGAACGATCCAGGTTACAGAACAGTTTTTGGTGAATTAAAAAAAAAACAACATTTTTGGTGAATAAAGTGGAGTAGGCTTTCTACTTGTCAGATGACGGAAAACGTTGAAGAATCGTTTCTGCTTCAGCACGGAGTATCGGTTTAAGAAGGGAGGTAATGAAATACAACAGACACTGACAGGCCTCTAGTCTGCCTTTCTCTGAAGAACTACTGAGTCGGAGGAGACAGGTGAGGAAAAACTGTTCTTATCTATTGATTCAGTATTTTTATCATTCACACATTAGGCTGTTGTTTTTGTGCTATTAGCTAGCTGTTAGCTAACGACTTTGCTACCAAAGCTAGATAACTAAAAAGCTTCTTCCCTGTGTACGAGGCACATCGCCCGTCCAAAACTTATCTCCATATGTCCGATCTTCTAATTTCCTTTGCTGCATAATGTACATTGCATTTATTCTGGCGTTAGGTAAATGTATCTTGAAGGAGAATAGCACTTAAATAAAAGTCCAAAAAGGATATTCATTTAGAATTAAAAATAACTCACCCTGAATTGCCATGATAGATATAATGTATGTCATTAATGAAGGGGAAAAAACTCAACCCAGACTTTAAGTTTAAGGTCTGGTTCGCAGAGTATGTAGTTAAATTTTTTCCCCAATTATTCAATGGGAAAAAATTAACTAACCTCAGTCAAGTAAAATAAAATTGTAATCAAAACCTTTGGAATTGTAATGACTTCTTTTTTAAAAACAATTTGTTTTGTTTAAAAAACTTTTTTTTAATTAAATAACTAATTTTTGTCTTGTGAACTTAAAAACTTATTTCCCAAACATAAACTTTTATTTGCACACATCAGAAATCTTTTGTTGTGATTTTAGGTCCTGCCCATGATGTCATGTGAGAATCACAAGCAAAACTTTGAGTCAAACAAAAACTTAGAATATTAAGAAAAGATTTCTGACATGCACAAATAAGTTTGTTTTGCAAAAAAAAAATTCCCTTCATGAGACAAATGTGTGATTTAAATGTTTAAAAAAGTTAAGCAAAACTCAGCAGGCTTTTCTCATAGTGACATGCATTAACAATTCAATTTTTGCTTTTGTTTTTTTCTTTTTTCTGCAGTTCCACCTTAAAGTTTGATGCAGCTTTGCTTTCCTGAATGGACCATCTTCATCTCCACTGCAGCAAACAGGCAGCTCTTTTTTATAGATTACAGTCCACTAAAAGGTTGCATTGTGCCCTTGTTTATATTTTTAATAGTGTAATTCTGTAAAGACAAAATATGTAAATCAGAGCTAAACCTCCAGCTCTGATTTACATATCTTGCTAATTTGCAGGTTTCAATATTGCAATACTTTCCTATAACAAAATAGACCTGCAGAAAGAAATTACTAATAAAATATCTTACATATGCATAGTTGTATGCTCTGTATAGAGATTTACCTTAGCTTTGATTGTATATGTCACAATTTTGTAATTTATCATTGTTTATTAAACTCTGAAAGCTTTGTGGCTTTGTTAATATTCTGTCCTAGAATGCGGTTAGATGTGCCCTTTTTTTTTTTTTTTGAGCACCTGCCCTTTTAGTGGTCTCTGCACGGCCCTGATGATAGATATAATGTATGTAATAAAAGTGTCATTAACGAAGGGGGAAAAACTCAATCCAGACTTTAAGTAAGTTTAGGGTCTGGTTCGCAGAGTATGGAGTTAATTTCCCCCCCAATTATTCAATGAAAAAAAAACTAACCTCAGTTAAGTAAAATAAAATTGTAATCAAAACTTTTGGAATTGTAATGATTTCTTTTTAAAAAAACAAAACTTTTTGTTTAAAAACTTTTTTGTAAATTAAATAACTCATTTTTGTCCTGTGAACTTAAAAAGTTATTTGCCAAACAGACTTTTATTTGCACACATCAGAAATCTTTTGTTGTGATTTTAGGCCCTGCCCACGACGTCATGTGAGAATCACAAGCAAAACTTTGAGTCACAAACAAAAACTTAGAATAGCAAGAAAACATTTCTGACATGCGCAAATCAGTTTGTTTTGCAAATAATTTTTTCACTTCATGAGACAAAAATGTGTGATTTTAATTTTAAAACAAGTTTTTTAAGCTAAACTCAGCAGGCTTTTCTCATGTTGACATGCATTAACAATTCAATGTTTGCTTTTGTTTTTTTCTTTTTCTGCAGTTCCACGTTAAAGTTTGATGCAGCTCTGCTTTCCTGAATGGACCATCTTCATCTCCACTGCAGCAAACAGGCAGCTCTTTTTTATAGATTACAGTCCACTAAAAGGTTGCATTGTGCCCTTGTTTATATTTTTAATAGTGTAATTCTGTAAAGACAAAATATGTCTGGTGGTCTAGCTCTGATTTACATATCTTGCTAAATTGCAATACTTTCCTATAAAAAAATAGACCTGCAGAAAGAAATTACTAATAAAATAACTTACATATGCATAGCTGTATGCTCTATATAGAGATTTACCTTAGCTTTGATTGTATATGTCACAATTTTGTAATTTGTCATTGTTTATTAAACTCAAAGCTGTGTGGCTTTGTTAATATTCTGTCTTAAAATGCGGTTAGATGTGCCCTTTTTTTGTTGAGCACCTGCCCCTTTAGTGGTCTCTGCACGGCCATGAATATCAGTCAAACATATAATAAAAACTAAGGGAACAAATGTTCAGAAGCATTTTCAATGTTTTATTGAAAATGCTCAGGAATACTTTATAAGTGTCTTAATCCTTAAAATCTGTGCTTTTGGAGAGTGGAGAGGTTCTGAGCCACTTTGCATACCAGGTTTCATGTCAATTTAAAATTACTGCACAGATCTGTGTATTTGTAGGAATTGCTCCATAGGGAAATAAAATGGGCCTAATACAAGTTAACTTTTGGTTGAACTCTGGTGAAAGACTAGAGGCTTTGTTCCAACCTGGAATTAGGAGTAACATCACATTTCAATTTGACATGGGAAAAATCTTGTTTAAGATGAACTTTACTCTTTCTGTCTAGAGAAGAGAATGTCTTATCTCTGAGTTTAAACCGGTCCCCAGAAGGTAATAAAATTGCTTCAAACTTTTCGTCTTTGTAATTTGAAACTGGGTTTATCTATACAAGGAGAAAACACGCCTTAATTGCATAATTGCATAAATTAAAAAATCAAGGAAACACCCTTTTGGATAAAACTATGCACCCCAGAGGAACGAATCAGATTGCTTTTGCAAAATGCATGAGCACTCTCCAAAGACGGGTCTTTGCTTTTCTTCTATTTTAGCATTTTTCTCTTATCCTACTTGTCTCAGGTAAATGAATGTATGCTTTCTGTTGTTTTACAGTTTTCTGATGTAATTTTCACACTTTGTTTTGTTTTTGATTAAACTCTGAAACAATGTGACGTCGAACACTGATTGTTGTTATCTGTGTGGTTTCACTTGGGCCCATGTGAGATCTGGGAGAGGTTGGGATCTGAGAGAAGATTGAGCCAGAGGTCTTTACAAAGATTCTTCTCCAATAATTGATAGATACTTTGGGATTTTCTCTCAAATATTGTCCTGATGGATAAAATATATTCTTACAACTGCAAATGAATTCATATTAATAATAAAAAAAAATGAAATGTTCAGATTCAAACAGCCAATATCAAATGTTATATTTGGAAAAGATAAATCAGAGATAACATTAGTCTCACATAGAATGGCTATGTTGTCAAAAAGCTTCAGAGCTGGGTTCTTTCTTTAAAGAAGCGCAGCAGCGGGGGTGATGGAGCTGCGGGGGAAATAGCAGTGCATAGAGAAAATTTCTGTAAAAAAGAAAGTGTTCGTCTCTGTCCTGGCCCAGCAGCAGGGGTGTGAGAAGCTGGGATGGAGCTGAAAAGATGCTCTGCGCTCCCCCAGGGAGAGCAGCCTCTTCATCATGTACCAGCCCCTGGTGGTAGCTCTCCTGTGGGGCCAGAGCTGAGCTGATGCCTCCTCACCGCCTGCAGGAGAACCTACATCTCCAGCAGAGAAGACATCACCCAAGAAAGTGGGCGAGGGGAAAAATTTGCCTTCATATTCCCAAGCATAACTTGAAGCATGAAAAGAAAACACAGCATGAAACCTATTAAAATGAACATGAAATAAGTTTAATGGTGAGCCATAAAAACAATATGTGGGAAGGAAAATTGTAATGGTCCAACCACATAATAGTTTTTTTCTCAGGTTTAACTATAACTATAGCACGTTATTCACAAATCCATTCTGTTGTTCAAGCAGCTTTCCCCTTTATTTACTGTGCCAAAGGAAGCCTTCATGCAGATCATCATTAATGTTCATCAAAGAAAGGGTCTGTGTTTGTAATCGGAAGAATATGGTATTATGTGAATAAATGCAGCTTTATTCTGCCCACTGGGAACCACAGATGTCTATCACACTCCACATATTCATTTTGGAAAGAGCATAAAAATAACAGGAGCTCCAGATAAACAGACTGGACTGCACTGTCTGTAACTTGTTGTTACAGATGTTTGTTCAAGCATTTTTGGACATGTTCCAATGCTAGAACCTCCACTGCCCAATGTGCATTAGAAAAATCTGTAGACGTTTCTCAGAGTAAATTATGCTGAATTATGCTGCTACTTAACATTATGTTTCATAATTTACTGTTATGCCATGGTTACAGTTTCAACAAATATGTAAAAACGATATTCTTCTAAATAAAATTTCATACTGCAGCTTTAATACTAAGAAGTTTGAGGGTCTGAGAAGAAGTACAGAGTATACTTAGTAAACTAACAGATTATTGCAGTAAAACCAGACATGCATATATCACAGAAACAAATCAGATAAAATGACAAAACACAAACAGCTCCAAACTCTGACAAGAACACATTAACAGATCCATCTTTAGAAGCAGATCAGTGACTTTCTGAATTCCTGCTAATTACATTTTCATGTTTTAAAATAATGACATTTGAATTGTCCCATCTGACTTCCCCTAGAACATGATTTCAGAGTTCCAGGTTGAGCTTCAGTTCTGCAGTAACAACTGAACAGACTAACTGTACAGGAGACAGACAGAGCACAGGAACAGGGTTGGCCCAGTGTGTGTGTGTATCTGTGTATGTGCGTGGACTATGGGGTGATAAAGGGAAAGTGAGTGCACTGAAGTTATTTACTGAAATGAAATGAGGCCATCTTTAGGCGATGGTCCCAAAAAGTGAAAGAGAAAACATTCCCGCAGGCCTGTTATTTGATTTAGATGACTTTATGGCCTGATATAAACTGATCAATTTGCTCCATCCCCCTGCTGTTTTCCAGCTTTCATAAACCTACATTTGCCCTCTTATTTCTCCTCATTCATCCTGTTGTTTTCACTCTCTCTGTGGGATTGTCTCTTTATTTCAAGGAGAGAGACAGAACTTCCTCTGAGAAACTGAGAGGCAGTTTGTGTGACTGTGTGTCGCAGTAGGGACTGGAAGTCTTTGGCTAGCTGAACCCCCAGTAAGAGAAAACTTTTTTCATATAAAAGTGTTCGTTTTTGAAGCAGAATTGAAACCCCAGCAGGACAAGAGAAGCCTTTTGGTCGTCCATCGCTCGTTTTGTGGATGTTGCTTCTGTGCCCCAAAATTTTTAACGTGATACAATCTATGTAAGTAATTATTCCAAATTAGCAAATTAAAGTCCTGGGGCCTCATGCATAAAAGAATGCGCAGTTTTCACACAAAAACTTGGAAAACAGAAAAATTTTGAAAAGTGCAGCGCACAAAAAAAAAAGGATGCATAAAGCCATGCGCACGCACGTGGCCGCGCACTTTTCCTTTATAAATCCTAATTTGCGGGAAATAGAGCACAGCTGCTGGTCCGCCTGTTGCCACTGTTGAGAAAATAAATTTAAAATAAGCTAGTTTTAAAACTTATCATGTCTTGATTCAAATGGCCTAATTGTGGTTTTGAAATCAATAATGTATTCTGACTTTTTGACCTTTAATTTACCTGTAGTTCCAGCAGATGGTTTGCTAGGATCGTTTGAACTGTCTGTGTGGGAAAACAATACAGGAGAAGTTGTAGCTTTTCACACTCATCTGTGAAAAGCCGTAAACACGGCAGGGGTTTCTGGCTTGAGAGAGGGTCAGAGATAACTCCTGGTTGGATGAGCAAAGATACGCCTTATTTGAATAAATTAAAGATAAGAATACGCCTTTTACTATAAAACTTTCTACACAGAAGTAACAAATCAGATTTTGCTCTTGTAATTTCTCCAAAGACGTCTTTGCTTTTTGTTTGTCGTTTCCATCTTTTGTCTTTTTCTCTCTCAGGTAAATTCATGTGTTGTTTGTGCTCTGAGGTTTCTGATGTTATGTGATGGTGATAGTATGCATCTGTCTTGAATAAATGCTGATTATTGTGACGCTGTTATCTCTGCGTGATCTCAGTCTTTGCGTACAGCATTTTTCTGAACCCAGGCATAAGAGAGGATTTAATGAGTCAAAGGGTTTTTAAAGTTCAAGAATTTTTCCTCTCTTAACACCACCCACAAATACATATGTAAATTAATATTAATACCCGGAAGTTTGCCACCACATGAAGCAATAACCATGGCGATGTCCTAGGACATTATTACACATTACATTACATTACATTATTATTATTATTATTACAATTATTATTATTACAAATACTCATACTGCTACATGTAGCAGTATGAGTATTTATATATTATATATTTTATTTAAAAAGTGTTTTCAAAAGTGTTTTAAAGAAAAAAATAAAATCCAAATAAAGTAAATAAATAAATAAAGAGATCGTGAAAATGCCTGTTTGAACAATAGGGCGGTCAGCCAGGATTTAAAGACAGACAGCGTGTCAGAGAGTCTTTGAGTGGGAATGTGGACTTTTATTCTAAATAGTAGAATCAGGTGCATAAGTTGTACATTTGCAGAATAAAGATGCTTTATGTCCAGAAAGGCGCATTCACAAAGCAGGTAGCTAGATGACTGCAGTTGCACCGGTACCGGTACCGCACGGCTCCTTCTTTAAGTTTTGCTCAGAGATCCATGATGATCAGTCTGGATTCATCTAAACACTAATAAACCATCATCAACAGAAGGTAAACATGATCTCTGAACAATCGCTCCCTCTGAATCGTCCCATTCGCGATGTTCCCCATCAGAGCCAAAACGCTCCACAATGTGGCACATTTTTGCGCAGCTACGTACATATGGGATTGTCTCTACACCTTAATCACCTTAAACATAATCAAACCTGTTTGGAGTTAATCTGCTGATCAAACCCTGTTTCGTTTGTAGTGAGAATGAAATTACCATAAAGATGCATTTCATGCGCTTTGGCTCACGGACCAATGGACCTTACCACAGGGTCCGCGTTTCATTGGCTAATGCCCACTTGACGTCACTGCGCAGCTACCACGTGCTTGACCGTCTCACAAACAAAAGCTAAAGTAGTATACACATGCTAATGTAGATTGTGGACTAGCAGACCACAATCTACACAATCAAAGTTTTTGCGACAGAACTCAAATAAGAATGGTTCTCCACTGTCAGTGGGGAATCTGTACAGGCGATGTCAGGTATCCTGATCGTATTTGTGGAAATAAAATTCACAGATTTCCCAAATCTGATACGGAATGCCTAGCTTGGATCAAAGCTTGTGCACGACCGCATTTGCAGATCAACCGTCGTAAGATCAATAAAATGTGTACCGTATCTGACATACATTAATGATTTTATTTTACCTGAAAAGGCTTTTTACAAAACTGTAATCGTGTTAGCCACGCTAGCACCGAGTATCAGGCCTAGGCACACTCAAACATTTGCCAACAACAGAAATCACTGATTTCAAAAGTAACCCTCAAAACCATGAATGCCGACTTACCCAGCCTTGCAAGAACAATAGGCATCAGTGATCTTGTCCACAGCTATATTTATGCTGAGGGCAGTGTTGTGTTCAAGACCACCTAACCCGAGACCAAGACAAGACCAAGACCAGAGTGTATCGAGACTGAGACAAGACCAAGACTTTTAGGGTCCGAGACCAAGTCAAAGACCAAGACCGAGGGAGGTCGAGACCGAGTCAAGACCAAGACCAGCTACAGCTATATGACACAATAAAATGTAAAATATGATCCAAATTCCTTTTTAAAATAATCTGAAAGATCCATATTCCCATAAAAACACCTAGATATTAAATACTTAATACATTTCACCAATATTAAATATTCCATTTCTGTGCTACAATGTGTGATGGTCTCGTGCCATCCCTAAAAACATAACACCCTGGGCATTTGCCCATATTGCTCATGTAAGAAACCACCACTGTCTGCACCATTAAACATAGCAATTGAGGCAATGCCCTGACGGTAAATAACGCTCAACTATGAACACTGACCAAGGAGCAACAAGCAGGAAGTAACCAACAAGAAGGCGCTCATTGTGACTGTTTTCACTCTCTCTCCCAGTACATGAAGCCAGGTAGTCTGACACCATGGCAGACATTACAGCTGCCACTTTGAACAAAAACAAAGAGCAATGTGCATGCTCTGCGTGCTCTTTCATTCTTGTGTTTTAGTTATTTGTTAATTTAAATATCAACGTACATAATTAAATAATGATGCAGTGTACACAGAGCATTACAAGAACAAAGAACGGGTGTTCTGTCAGATCAGCATACGTTGTCAGATAGTCGTACGTTTAGCTCAGACATGCATACGCTGTCATTACCATATGATTTTATTTAATCAGCAACATAGAATCATAACGTAGATCATTATTAACAGTTATTAACAGTAATATGGCATCCAGCTGCAGCCAGACCTGCTTTAAATACACTTTGAAACCACGACAACGCATGTATATCTATCTAGTTATCATATTATGTCATATTATAAACAATTTAATGACTTATTTTCGTCATAACTTGTTGCATATGCTGAACTGACAACTCCACTGACCGTCAGACTTCTTAATGCGCATGCGCTGGCATGGTACACTGGCTATCTGATAGCCAGTGTACCATGGCTATCAGGTACACTGATAGCCATGGTACGTCTGACAGATACGTAATGACGTATCTGTCAGACACATCATTACCATAAGATTTCATTTAATCAGCAACATAGAATCATGACGTAGATCGTCATACACTTGGTTATTAACAGTTGTATGGCATCCTGACTTAGCGGTTAAGTGAGTTTTACACGGGCGTGTGTTGTAGCTGACTCCAGCTGCAGCCAGACCTGCTTTAAATACACTTTGAAACCATGACAACACATGTATATCTATATAGTTATCATTGAAAACAATTTAATGACTTATTTTCATCATAACTTGCTGTGTATGGTGAACTGACAACTCCTCTGACAGTCGGATTTCTTAATGCGCAGGCATGGTACTCACTGCATGTATGCTATTCTGACAGCGTATGGCTATCTGATAGAACAACGGCTCTCAGTGAGTGACACTCCAGTCCTATCTAATAAGTAAATAGCCGTGGAGAAGAATCGACTGTTTCTGAATGTCACCTCACTACATTGCAGACTTTTGGACATAGCGTTTTCCTCATTGATCGGTAGCATTTAGCTGTGACGCGCACAATGTTGGAGGCATCGCGTGGCTCAAACATCTTTATGTCGTCCAAAAAAGGTGACATGAACTTGTTGGTTCCCCTGTCTATTGTCGTGGCTGATATTTTTTGAAAATCCGGCAGAAAGGCAACACTAATCGACTCAGAAATACTTTGTAGAGAGTCAGTTGAAACGAAAGACGCCATGTTTACACATAGAAACTAAGCCCCGTGAGGCTTTGTTTGTGAGACATGCAGCCACGTGGGATTGTCGAGGGGCGTTTCTGGGCGGGGCTTGGTAAGGTCCATGAGTTGCATGTTTATGAGAGAAAAACTGAGGAAAAGTACTATTTACATTCGAGCGAGGTTTTCACATCCTTTTATTTTTATTTTCTTTATTTTGTTTTCGTGTTACTTTATTGTCTGGGGATAAATGCAGTTCAGTTTCATCGTTTATTTTTAAGCAATAAAAAAAAAATAAAATCATAAAAAAAACAAAAATCAGGTTTGATGCTTCCTGGTCTAAAAAACACTGAATGTAGTCAAGTTTCAGTGTATTTAGGTGAGTTTTGATGCTTTGTAGTTTGATATTGTTCACAGAAAAAATTTGCGTGGCTGACGCACATTTTCACGCCAGCGAAAATGTGTGCGTATACAGTATTTATGCACAATTAGACGCCAAGTTATTTTTTATACATGCTGACTTGTGCGTAAAATATGGCGCCGCACATTATTTGTGCACACGCTTTATGCATGAGGCCTCTGGCCTTAAATTACATGTAAATGTTCATGAATATGTATTATCCAATTTTTAAAAATAAGCTAGAATCAAAGTGTTATTTTCTCAAAGTAAAGATAATCATAAAAAAATGTAGTTCAACAAAACGGACAGGATGCCATTTTTGTACATTTTTTGTCTCCCGCGGTGCAGGTAGCACTACAGTTGGTATATCCTCACTATCTTGCGATTAAAATAAACTCTCTGAGTCACTCCCTCCCCAGTCCTCTGGAAACAACTCTACAAGATCAGTCTGCAAAAACAGCAGTTCACTGCACTTGACTTGAGAAAGTCTCTGAGATGAGAAGGTTAGAGAAACATCTTCATTCATTCAAACCCAACAGACTTCATCTGAATTAACAAGGATCACAATGTTCTGGATGACTGATTGGTTCATACACTGCTCTGCTTTTGAAACAGAAAATGACCATAGGTGAGTGAACCCTTAATATTAGTGGTTAACATAAACAAGGTTAAGTCTGTAAATAATGTAAAAGAAGATGAAAAACATGAATGGAAATGGAATGGTTTGTAACACAAATAAATTGTGGATTGAATGTATAAAAGAAATTTCTCCCATTTTTAGCTGACATCCTTGAAAAATGTGATTTTTTTATGCTTATAACACAAAATTCTAAAAAAAGAGGACCAAATCTATTTCAGGAAATGCTTATTAAACTTTTTGATATCTACAGAAGAAAAATATTCTTAACTCCATAACTCCATAACTCCTTCTGTGAGTAGATAGAGCAGATTTAAATGTCATTATTCCTGACTGAAAAATCCAAAATATTAAAATTATAAATTAAGAGACATAATTTATGAAAGGTGAATCAAGAGACAAAGCACATATGAAAACAAAATCCTCAATTAACTATGATAAAATGCCTATTTCTGTTTCCATGGTAGCAAAACCAGTTAGAGTATAAATCAGTATAAAGGAAGGGCAGATTGAATGACTGGGTATTAAGTTCTCAATAAAAATATAGGAATATGCATGTTGATCTGAAAAACGTTTTGTAACTTCAGGACAGGGTATAATTAAAAGCCTTTTTGGCTGATTTCTGCAATTAATAAACACAACCATACTTGACCAGAAACAAAATCAAACCCGATGCTAAAATTAATGTTAGCGGTCTAAGTAAACAAGCAATTAAAAGAAGTTTTCAAGTAAGAGTTTACTTTATTTGGCCTGAATTAGTGTGCAGTCGGTTTTCCCCTGCAGTCATTAAAGCGCACACAGTTGGAGAATCCACTGAGAATCAGAGACATGAGCCAAGTTAGCATGAAAAACTCTTTGATTTGATTTGACTAAGCCCTGAGATGTTTATAAAGGCTTCCTCAAATAACCAGCATGATCTCTGGCCTCAGAGATGTCGAGCATTTTTAAACTGAAATGGTTTTGCACCATAAAACTCTCTATGTTCATGGATAGAAGTTTAAAAATGAAAGATTGAAAAATTACTTGAATAGACATCACCTAACACCTTGAGAGGTGTTACTATGGAGTGAAAATAGTCTCAAAATATCTGTGCATGTGTAAAAAGATTTGTGTGTGTGTAAAATGATTTGTGTGTGCGTAACAGGATTTGTGCGTGTGTAAAAAGATTTGTGCGTTTGTAAAAAGATTTGTGTGTGTGTAAAAATATCTGTGCATGTGTAATACTGGATTTGTAAACCTTAAAAATAAAATAAACCTTCTCCTACGCCTATACATGTTGAAAAAGTACACACAAATCACCTGGTACGCACACACAAAACTGCATTTACACACAGATCCGGTTACGAGTGCACAACTATTTTTGAGACTCGTTTCACGCTTCCGGGAGCTCCCAGATTTGTGTGTAGATGGTGCGTTTACATGCTAGTAAAAGCTGGGACATCTGAGTTTTGCTCTGAGTCTAGTGTTTTTATCCTCTGACGTTTCTCACTGTGCTTGTGCCGAAGTGGCAAATACTTTAGTTCGTGGAAAACTGAATATATCAGCACTTTCTTTTAATATCCTAAAATTACTTATAGACATATTGTGCATTTTTGAGCGGTACAGGAGACTAAGTGGTCTGAAAAAGGTCCACTGGGTGGCGGAATGGTTCGCTGGCCGGAAAAATAGCCAGGCAAACCCAGAAGCAAGACGGAGCGTCCCGGTGGTCTGTCCTCTGAAGTAAGTAGGAGCTAAACCTGCAGGCTTTGCCCTCCGATTATAATGAGACATGGAGTAATTATAAATGATTTCAGGTTACGTTTTATATGTCTGGTATTTTGATACTCTGCCCTCCTCATATGTTTCTGTTAGCGGGAGCTAATGTTTATGTCAAGCTTTGCTACTTTAGCTGTTGGGAGCTAAATCTGTGTATTTTTATTGTCTCATTCTGCACAGTTTGAAACATAAAAAAAAAAGATCTGTGTGGTTCTTACAGTATCTGTTTTGCCCAAAAGGTTCCAATCACATTTCTAAGTCAAGTTGCTGACTGATATTTGTATCTGTAGTTTGTGACATATTCTGATTTGCCTTTTACTTTTTTCACTAAGTGAATATAATTAAGTCAAATAAATTGCCTTTCGATTCTAGTTTATTGACTTTCTGTGTATAAATAACATATTTATCTCCACAAAGGATGAAACGGCTGACTGATGGATCGGGTCTGGTGTTATTTCACTTTCTGGATGATCAGGATCTTTCAGATCTCATCTACCTTCTGGTCTGATGGAGCTGCTGCAGGAACACACTGATCCTCTAACAGGATGCTCAGATCCAGGTATCGATGTCTGGTGTCCTGCAACATTTAGATACGTCCTGGTCCAGCACGCCTGAATTAAATGGCTGCTTAGGACAGTCAAGTCCTCCAGAGTCGTGCTAATGACCTCTGACCTCATGATTTGACTCAGGTGCGATAAAGAATAGACATCTAAAGATTGGAGGACACCGACCCTTATAAACTGGAGTTAAAGCCCTGCTGTAGAATTTTCACTTAATCGTAATTACATTTATTTGCGTACAGTGGAAATTTTACCTGTGTTGAGGTAGATGAGTTTACATAGCGTCTTTACTTTAAAACCATTTTGGTTTCCATTTGTTGAAAGTAAATTACAAACATTTAGCCATAGTTTGACCACTGCTTTATGACAGAAAAAAAGTTTGATGTCACAAATATATGATTTTAATAGAGGGATTATTCGATTTATACAGTAGAAAGAAGATGACAAGTGTTTCCTGAATGAACTTTAATGTTCATTTCACTGCACACAAAGGACAGATTAAATATTTAAGAATGCAACAAATCTGTTGAATCTTTAACAAAATAGGTTCAGATTAACATGGATGGATTCACAGCTACCTAAAGTTAACAATGAAATGTCTTCAAACTTACATGGATGTTAAAATATTTACTATAATCAATTAACAAAAGAAAACACCATAAAGCTGTGTATTCAAATAAGACCAAGGCCAGCCTGCACAGATTGAGGATATACCATAACATCTACCAACAGAGCAGGTTAACTACTGTAGTTTGAAAGGGGTCTTGGTTCAGTTGACGGCTCAGTTTGAAGCTTCAGGTTTTGGTGTTGAACCTCCTAGAATCTCAGCTGCTGCAGATTGTCTGAAGATGCAGAGAAAAGTACAAATAGACAGTTAGTCTACAGTTATGTTGATTTTCCTGAACAGCTGATGCACTGACAGACCTGACTGTGACAGAACATTACTGAACCTGAAAATTACTTGAATAATCACAATGCATGTAGAAATTTTTCTTTTTATGTTGATCAAATGTTTTACATTAAATGTTTTGCTGTGAAGGCTATTTTTGCAGTGATGCTTTAAATAAATGCATAAAATATTTATTTTCTTATGTATGTCTTTATTAGCTCTCAATTGTGTCATAATATCAATCGAGAAAGAAATTTACTGCTTGTGAAAATCTAAACCATCTGAATACATTTTACCATCTACATTAATCAACTTGAAATTAAGATGAACAGGAACAGCAGGTTTGTCCTGGTTTGCAGACGAGGTACATATTTGTTTAAGGGCCGATGAAATGGGGTCCAGACACAAACACAGTTTAATCTGAAGATTCTGGAGGATGTGTGAATAGGTCTGTTACCATGAAACATTTTACTGTACGATAAATTGTTCCAAAGCTCTCAACAAACGATAATATAGTTCTTTTGAGACCATTTTTTAAGTTATATAATGGTAATGATGAAATAATAATGCAAGAACACATCCTCAAAGGTCATTAAACTTTATATTCTAATGAACATTTAACACTGGAACTGGAAGACATTTTTAGTATCCAGAATAAATAAAATTAATGAATTTTGAAGTCTTTTTAAACAAAATTGCTTTTCAAAATAAGGTCTAATCGAGACCAAAGTACCAAACTGAAGACTTTTATTATCCAGTGTTTGGTATAGAGAGAAAAAAAGAGAAACAATAAATCATGCCAATGGAAATGATTGAGTTTGTTTTAATTTATCATCTGATTAATTGATTCATTGATTATTCTGACAGGCCTAAGTGTGAACATTAGACTAAATCCTTAAGTATGTTGAAAAGTCAACATAAATGAAGTACCTTTCAGTTTGTTATGGTGAATGAAGTCTAGCTGCAGATTATGTTCCTGCAGGTCCAAATCTACCTTCATTACTGCTGAAGCAACAAAATACGGTTTCAGTGATAGTGACCAACATCTATAACTGCCATAATCTCCTGAAGATGCTTGTCGACTTCGGCATCATAAAATAGTGTTACAGTAAAAATCCAGGCTTAGCTCCCAACAGCTAAAGTAGCATAGCTGACATAAACTTTAGCTCCCGCTAACAGAAACATGAGGAGGGCAGAGTATCAAAATACCAGACATATAAAACGTAACCTGAAATCATTTATAATTACTCCATGTCTCATTATAATCGGAGGGCAAAGCCTGCAGGTTTAGCTCCTACTTACTTCAGAGGACAGACCACCGGGACGCTCCGTCTTGCTTCTGGGTTTGCCTGGCTATTTTTCCGGCCAGCAAACCATTCCGCCACCTAGTGGTCCTTTGTCAGACCACTTAGTCTCCTGTACCGCTCAAAAATGCACAATATGTCTATAAATAATTTTAGGATATTAAAAGGAAGTGCTGATATATTCTGTTTTCCACCAACTAAAGTATTTGCCACTTCGGCACAAACACAGTGAGAAACGTCAGAGGATAAAAACACTAGACTCAGAGCAAAACTCAGATGTCCCAGCTTTTACTAGCATGTAAACGCACCATCTACACACAAATCTGGGAGCTCCTGGAAGCGTGAAACGAGTCTCAAAAATAGTTGTGTAAATGTGTGTAAATGCAGATCTGTGTGTAAATGCAGTTTTGTGTGTGCGTACCAGGTGATTTGTGTGTACTTTTTCAACATGTATAGGCGTAGGAGAAGGTTTATTTTATTTTTAAGGTTTACAAATCCAGTATTACACACGCACAGATGTTTTTACACATGCACAAATCATTTTACACACACACACACAAATCTTTTTACACATGCACAAATCATTTTACACACACACAAATCATTTTAAACACACACAAATCTTTTTACACACGCACAAATCATTTTACACACACACAAATCTTTTTACACACGCACAAATCTTTTTACACATGCACAAATCATTTTACACATGCACAAATAATTTTACACACACACAAATCATTTTACACACACACAAATCTTTTTACACACACACAAATCTTTTTACACACACACAAATAATTTTACACACGCACAGATATTTTGAGATTATTTTCACTCCATATGCTACACCTAACATGTAACACCTCTCAAGAACTGTTGAAAAGATTACTACTTCACCTTCACAGAGGATGAGGATTGAACTACAATGAAAAGGTTAACCAGACTCTGCAGGGTCAAGGAGGGAGACCCTGCACACTGCATTTATGGTTATATTAAGTTGTTCAAGATGTATGGTCTTCTAAAGTGCAGCTGCATGTTGACACAGTCCTGTAGAGTCTAGCTAGTGCAGTCCCCAAACTTTTTCCTGCGAGGGCCACATAGCTGTTCCTTTCTGTGGTCGGGGGCCGGTCTTAGTTTTTGCAGTAAAAAAAACTAAGGGGGGGGGTTGGTTGGTTGTTCTGTATTTGAAACTGTCGAGCAGGGGGGGGGGGAACGACGACGACGACACATTCGCGCTTTTAGATATATTTTTACCCAGAATGCAAATGGAAAAACCGTGAGTGAAACGGTGACTGACGAGTATATATGGGCTCTTTGCACCTCAGCTTCCGCGTTCGAGGTAAAGCGGCTCGATTGTTTCCGATCCAATACAAATATCATTTACATGAGGTGCTTGCAGGGCTTGGCCAAGGTTTGTACATCAATCCGAAGCCCCAACAAGTCAGCTGGAGAAAGGTTTTAAGATGTTCGCCTCGTTATACATTCACTGACACGAAGGTGAGTTTTACTTAAACTTTGTGGCTAACATTAACGTTAGCTTATGCTAGTAGGCAATATTCTCGGACATTGTTCTTGTAAAATGTGCTATTTAAGTATCTAAACATTCTAACGGACAATGTTTTTACCTAATTTTCAAGTATATTATGTGTGTTTATTGTCGTTAGTGTCAGACTAAAGGGGTTCGGTTACGGTTCGGGCTTTTTACTTCCGAAGCCTGACGGAGCTCAACAAGCCTCATAGCTTGACAGTAGCGCAGCTCTGGTGTCAGAGATCTGGTTCAGCTGTTCAGGTTCAAAGTTGCTGCTTTTAGAAAAATATGACCGTGTTGCTTCATGTCTCCATGTTATTTCGTTTTATTACCTTTGCATGTTTCTTGTGAAGAGCTCAGATAGGACGGTGTTTACAGCAGTATGTACAGGCGGATCAGTTGCTCGGCTGTCTGGCTCTGGTCTGCTCTCTCGTTCCCATAAACTCTTTCAGGCTGAATATAGAAGTGATTCCATGGAAATAACTCAGGGAGGCTCCTTTATTTACCATCCGTATCCCCGGTAGTTTTAGGCTGATCCGGAGTGAAGTGAAGGCTGCAAACTTTGCTGTGCGGCGTTAGCTGGTAGCGACAGATATTTACAAGCCATCTTCTTAATTCAGGATCGCTTGGAAATTAACGAAAACTTAAAAGCCCATTATATTAGGAAGACAACAATGTTAATAGTATTGTTTTTTTGCATCTGAAATATGACTTGGTCTTTTCTACCAGTCATGGTAACTCAAAGCGGAAAAAAGTGAGCCGCATTAGCTTCTGGAGATGTGACGTCAACGCCTTAGGTGCAAAGAGCCCATTCCATTGAGGGAAAGTAAGTTTCACATTTGCTCAAAAGCCCCCTGGTGGTTGAAGAAAAATCCACATATAAACCGGAAAATACAATATATGAAAAAAAAACACTGAATGCTCTCTGGTATGAGCAGGCGGGCCGGATCCGGCATTGTCCAGGGGGCTGGACCAAATGACGTGGCGGGCCGGATCCGGCCCGCGGGCCGTAGTTTGGGGACCCCTGCCATAGTGCTTTGCAAATATGGGCAGTTCCAGTTGGGTTGTCATGTACAGTCATATAGAGCTGTGATGTGCAGAGGTTGTGGTGATTGGAGATCAGTGGAATATTCACTGTCTTGTTTTCAGAAGGTTGTGAGCTCACTTAACCTCAAGTGTGAAACCAGTCTGTGTTTTACTGTATGACTGTATGAGTGGATGGATGAGTCAGTGTGGCTTTAAGGCTCACCTGAAGCAAAACGGTTAACGAGCTGTCATGTGGTTGTATTCACATGCACCTTTCACACTCGGCGCAGACCACCCAGAATATCACACCCCTAAGCACAAAGGTAACGAAATGGTCATAGAGCTAACACCACACCCTTTTGCAGGCAGCCTCCTCCAGGGACAATGAGTTTGCAGTTTCCATCCAGAAGGTTTTGCCATTTGGCAATCTTTGTAGATATTTGGTAAAATGTATGTATTTCTAAATATCAGCATTGGTGTCCAAGTGAATTTCCACATAAAACTGCCACAACCCTCTGACAATACTTCACACAGAGCTCTGTGCAAAACACTTTAACCAGGGTCTGCTGTTGAACAAGATGATGCAGTTTTTGTCATCTGACTAATATTGTCCTTCTCTACAGAAAAGTAATACAGACAGATGTGTCCATGAGTCCAAAACCAGCACTGATAGTTTCTCCACTATAGCTAACATTTCACTGCTGCATTGTGCTACACATATTCAAATCTGAGCATCGAGTTTGAAAATTATTATTAACTACAGTTTGTAGCAATATGACACTCAGAACAAAAAAGGATCAAACTATTAATGTTTTACCATCCCTACTGGAGGTGTTTCAGGGACTGAACATATACTAGTTAGGGATGCTTGGGGGACTACATCTGAGCTGTGTGGCCAGCCACAGGAAAGTACTTCATACCTCAAAAACTTGTGTTTGGTGATAAAGTATTACATGCTGTAGAGAATGCTAATGAAAACATGGCTTTGCCTCCAGAAAACCTTTCCCAGCAGCAACATGGACACCTCATTTCTCTTACTTTGACCTTTCCACCTCTGTTTACTATCTGTGTGTAGGCGTCATTCCAGATAACAGCTTACATATCACTGTGATTTCTGTCTCTCCTGGTGGTCTGTGCTCCTCTGCTCCCAGACTGACCCAGAGACGGAGACAAAATGAACAGTGAGCAGAAAACAAACAGTGTCTCACAGAGACTTCAGCGTTTAACATGCACAAGTGATGTCCAGCAACAAAAGTCAGATAATGAAATCGATGTTGGGGTACTGATGGGTGAAGGTGGCTTGGGCTGCAGCCGTGCAACAGGACTAATGACCATGATTCCACTTTGATAAGCACCAGTATAATCTGTGTTCACTTTAGAATGAATGTAATTTAAAAGGTCTTTCATTAGCAGTACTAGAAAAAGTAAGCTCAAGGGCATTATCTACACACAGAGACATTAGTTCACTGCTGTCAAAGTCTGTGTGTTTGACAGAGTACACTGTAGTTCAGTACAAAAGCACCAATTACAATGAGCACTTTTTCTTGATTTTTAAATGGAACAACAGATTTTAGGGTTTTTAAAATATTATGTTTACCAAAGATTAATAAAATATGAGTAACTGACAATAACATGCCAATGGTTATTGCATTAAAATTATATAGCACTTTCCAGTATATAGCACTTTTCCTAACCCTAACCCACTAGAGCCACATTCAGACACAAACACACAATTATGCACCCGTATGCAGACAATAAATGTGGATTATATTTGTGTTACAACAGCACATTTAAATGTCTGCTACAGTAAAGAGAAAGCTGTGTCACTGCAATAGAAGACTGTCAACACACTGAATTCAGAAGAAACAGTCCATCACAAGCCTGACCTTATTAAACAACCTGACATGTTTGTTTTTAGACTGAGGAAGTAAAGTGGAGAAAACTCATATCTGCACAGGATAACCTGCAAGCTACAGACCAAAACAGATTTAGTCTTTTAGCAACAATGCAATTGATCAATTTTCATTCAAAATGTCAAACAATCTGATAACTGAGATAATTTATTCATGGATAAAATTTTTCCCCAGAAACTGAAGCTCTTCTTTCTTCTTCAAGCTCACAAAAGGAAGTTTAAGGTTCTGCATGTTAAATCCAGAGCTTTGAAAATCTATAAAATCTGCTCTGGACAGATTTTATAGATTCTTCCTGCAATCCACTGAAGCCACTCTCACAGTTTGGATGTCACACCTCTGAGTTCTCTAATGACTCAGAGGTGCATCACTGAGGCCTTGACTCTCTGAAACTTCGTAATTTCCTCTGAGTCCAGAGTATTTCTCAAGCCTCCCATATTCCTTTTTTCGTTATATTGCTGTTGCTTCAGACCCCTATGCCTATTACCAGAGTCTTCTTTCTTGGTCCACTAATAAAATATCACATTGATTAGCCATCCGGCTGTCAGTCAGGGTCTTGGGTCCTGTGTATTGTGGTAAACCTCAGATTATGTTGCTGTTGTACTGCTTGTCCAGGCATTTTAGCTTAAAGACACAAACACTTTCTGTTCAACACAGCAATTTTTTAAATATCTCTTCCTCTTCGCAGCATGCTCATTACCAACATATCTAATTCAAACTAAAGTTCAGTTTACCTTTTTAAACTGCTGTGACCAGGTTGTGCTGATTCAGGACACAATACTGAATGTCTTAGGTCTGCTATTCTGGTTCCACCATATGCTCACATTAAATTGCTCTCATGGGTATTTTAATGAGAAAAATTAATTTTAAGGTGAACAACTTACTTTTTATTCCCAGTCTTTCCAATTATTGTGGTGCATTAAGTTCAGTTACTCCCAGCATATGAATCACATTGACACTTCCAAGATTTGTACTTTGAACCTTGAATAATGGAAAACCAATATTTTTTAAAAACAAAGCTTAGGTAGAGAGAAAACAGGTGTTTTTCTAAGTGAATTTCAATTTAATATAAAACATAAAAGGTTTCCACATAAAGGTAAAAACATTAGTAGAACAAATAGAGAGATACGTACAAATTAAGCTGACAGATGGTTCTAGAATGGCTGTAGATGCATTGGGGTGAATAGGTTGTTTGTCTTTCTGTGTTGGCTGCCTCATAAGTTGTGACATTTAGAGTTTGTATCACATTTCATCTGATGATCACATACAGGGGTAACTAAAGATGCAATAAAAACATGATCTTTATTGTTTCAGTGGGGCTGTATTATGAAACTAGACTTTTCTTTTTTTTTTTTTAGCTTTGTATCATATTATAATGTTACTCCCTCATGAAAAGCGTACCTGGAGTGTTGCTTTGATTCTTTCTTCCATGTTTGAGAAATCCTTTAATCTCCATGGCAACCATTCAGCTGCGCAAAACACTTGGGTGGACCTAGCGCTGCCTTCGAGGTGCAACTCCTCAAAGGTGCAGTTTCCAAGTATCCGTCTCACAGAGCAGCCCTCCCCTCATGACTTCTCCAGTCAGCTCCTTCAGACTAGCCAGCAGTAATTAGCAAAAATCTGGTGGAACTGCACATCAGTTGAGCTCATTATACAAGCCACTGTTAATGCTTGTAAAAATGTTAAAGGGTTAATAGAGGAGCCATGTTGTGATGTACCAGCAACCCTCCTAACCCCACTAGGGACAAAGGTGTATAGAAAATGGATGGATGGATGTTGTGATGACTTCCTGAAGGCAAAGTTTCAGATAGAGCAGGGAATTTTTAAAGGCACAGAGGCTCAGTTCCAAGGCTTTCATTTTTGAAGTCAAAATTCCTTTAAGTCACATTTAATATATATATGGCATTTTTATGACTGAAGGTAACATAGTTAGTTGATTTTGCTATAAAATGACACTATATCTGTCAAAATAGTGTGTGACAATCATATTGTTTCTCTTTAATTTCTTTGCAGAAGCACAACCTCAGCAGATACATTTCTAAAAGTCCCCTAAAGCACCATTTGGTCAACACTTGTGGAGCCCTGTGCTAACCAGAGCAGACCTTTCACTGTTCCTCTAGTCTAAGGTGTTACAGACGGCCAGGTTTACATTCTTTGGTTCTCATGGGGGAAGTATTAATCTGTACAGCAAAGCAGAGCTCAGAAAATGTAGAGTAAACATTAGGAGCAAAGCAGAGAGGACAGCCAATTACTGGAGACAAATGCTCAAGCACACTCACAGATTCACAGCTTCCAGCTCAACCTTCAGTAAACATGGATGTGTTTCCAGTATCAGGATATCCAAACTTTTCCTTCATCATGAAGCAGTTCTGACAGAGCCTCAGTGACTCAGATCACTTGTTAATATTTTACTACAGCAATGGAAGTAAGACAATTTACCCATTATGACAGGACATGTCATGCCTGTCAAGTCTACAATTCTGAAACAGCGCAGAAAATTGATGTCATCATTCACAACTCCTCCTTCTCTTCAGAGCAGTAAAGTCAGACGAACATTTCATATGAAGACAATGACCTGACTTCCTCTTGGTGGAATTAAGCTCTCTCCATATTTAATGAAAGGGAGCTGACAGAGTCCACCTCTGTTACGCCCCTGACTCACTGGTGAAGGTAGTCACAACCCGATCCTGGTGATGAGCCTCCAGCAGCAGCTACACCTGGAAACAAGACTCAGAAATAATGTCCAACAGGAACCTTTAGACATTCAGATGGTTGATTTTAAATGGGCTTGGCCATCAACAGGATCGCTGCACTGACTTCATCTGTCATAAATTTGAAAGACAAAAAAAATAAAAACCTTAAAGAGACTTAGATTTTATGTGTGGTACTGACGTTGATGTCCCAGGACATACAGGTGGCTCCTGGCAGATATACGTTCAGCACCCTCCCAGGTGTGTGTGGATATCGCTGCGTCCACTAGTGATTTATGAATGGCCAGAGGCGCTCAGAGGAACCAGGCCATGACTGAAATGTTTGGAGTTTGACTGCATTAGAATGACATACAGAGTTATTACTATCTTTATATATACAATCTCTGGTTTTTACAAGTGTTTGGTAAACCTATCATTTAATCATCAGCATTTTTCATTACTTTTTTATTTAACTTTTTTTCTTATAGCATCATTTTCAGAAGGCTTTTATTCTCCTCATTTGTATAAAATATTCACACTGAGGAGAATGAGTGTGTACAAGAGAGAAATAAGTTAGGTAAAAACAGTTCCTGTCATCTCTTTAGTAACACCAACTGTTGTGTTTTAATTGAATTACTTTGCATTATAAATTATTCTTGTGTATCATTTTATTTGGTTCATTATGTGACTTTTCTATCATATCTCTGCAATTCTCAACAGATTTTATATTTGAACACAACAAAAAAAATCACATGATTGTCTTGTTAAAAATTAGGGGAATAATCTGTGTATTTTTTATTCACTCTTTTTCTATTTAGCCAACATTCTTTCTCAAGTTTATGGTGCAATTTAATGAAGAAATGTAGCTAATTTAGCCAGATTTTGTGACCCTGCTGATAATAATTGATTATTAATTCATATTCAAATTCAAAAATACTTAATTGATCCCAACCTGAAAATAAATGTTGTTGTAACTCATATTAATTCAAAGTTCTTCAAAA